>NC_071990.2:49904285-50206071 GCF_028885655.2 Pongo abelii | reverse complement strand
TCATTTTTTCCTAGCTGTGCTCATTTTTTGTTATAATATTTTACTAAAAACTACATGTAACAATCAAAATATACTGACATTCTGCCTTTCTAAGCACTTCTCTAGCTGCTTTAATCTCCATAGGAATATGTTCTGCCTAGTACTTTCCACAGTTAACAGTTTTATCCAATGCTGCAGCAGAATTATCACCACCTTCCAGCCTTCAATGCCTCTTCACTTCTTCTCACTGACTCCTAAGCGAATGCAATATTTTATAAGTTTTATTAGGGCAGCATTACTACAGGGAACAATGTCTACATTCGTTAGTCTACAGACTAGTGGTTCTCAAACAGAAACACATTTATTCCACAGGGGACATTTATCAAAGTCCAGAGACATTTTTGCTTGTCACGACCAGAATGCCATAGGGGTCTAGTGGTAGTGGCTAAGGATGCTATAAAACACGGTAAAATACACAGGACAGCTTTTTAGTACAAAAACATATTCAGCCTCAAATGTCAATTGTATTAAGGTTGAGAAATCTTGTTCTAGAAACTACTATAATAAAAATACTTCAAAATATAGCTTCTCAAACAACATAGCAATTTTACTTTCTTAAGGTAACTTTCCAAGGTAGTTAGGGATAAGCAGACATTTCTTGAGCTCATCCAAGGACCTAATAGAGCAAAAATGTCTCTGTCATTATCTGTACTTGATTTTCATCTCTAGGAGCAGGAGGATCAATTCAGTTGTTGACATTTTCCAACCTACTGTGCAGGGAAAGGGGAATTCAGAGAAAACATCCTCTTCTTAAGGAGGAGCACTGGAAGTCACAGATATCAATTTTGTTTACATCATCTCAGCCTGCACTTCATAATATGATCACATCTAAGTGAAAGGGAACCTGGACAATAATGTTCTTTAACTGAGTCATCATGGGCCCCATTAAAACTGTTACTAAAATGAAGACTAACAAAGGATGAAGTTAAGACAATATCACAATACCCTAGTAGATCCATGGAGAAAATGCTTTCATAGATGATTTACCCTAAGAGAAAGGAGACTATTTAGAGAACAAGCACACTTCATTTAAAAAATTATGAAAGAAGAAAAATGAATGTAGAAGATAATCACGAGATAGAAAATAAACTGACAAGAATTATAAAAATACATGACAAATTCAAGTACTGCCAGTACAAAATATTAAGTGGTGTAGAAATAAATAAAAGACTTGAAAGTGCACGGGAAAAAAATCAGCAAATTAGCATATTGAAAAAATAACATAATACAATGAAGTCTTAGAAAAAGATGTTTGTGGAGCAATATACAGTCATGTGCCCAGTAACAACGTTTCACTCAACAACAGGCTGAGTGTACAACAGTGGACCCATAATAAGATCATAGCTGAGTTGGAAAATTTCTATTACCTAGTGATGCCTCAATGAGCCTGACCCTCTGTAGGCCTAGGCTAAGGTGTGTGTACATGTCTTAGTTTTTAACAAAAAAGTTTAAAAAGTTAAAAATTATTTTAAAAATAGAAAAAGGCTTATAGAGTAAGAATATAAAGAAATAAAAATTTTTGTACAGCTGTACAATGTCTTTGTGTTTTAAGATAAGTTTTGTTACAAAAGTTTTCAAAAAGTAGGAGTCAAAAATTTTAAAAATGAAGTTTATGAAGTAAAAACTTACAGCAAGATCGTCAATTTATTATTGAAGAAAAAGAATTTATAATAAATTTAGTGTGGCCTGCATGTACAGTGTTTCTGAAGCCTGCAGTAGTATACAGTAATGTTCCAGGCCTTCATATTCACCCTCTACTCACTCACCCAGAGTAATTCTCAGTCCTACAAGCTCCATTCATGATAAGTGCCCTACATAGGTGTACCATTTTTGCCTTTTATACAGTATTTTTACTGTACCTTTTCTATGTTTATATATGTTTAAATATACAAATACTTAACCATTGTGTTACAATTGCCTACAGTATTCAGTACAGTAACATGCCATATGAGTTTGTAACCTAGGAGCAATAGGCTACTCCATACAGCTTAGGTGTGTAGTAGGCTATACCATTTAGATTTGTGTAAGTACACATATCTCAGTTGTTAAACAATGTATGTATGACTGTATATAAATACATATACATGCATCTATCATATATGTGCATATATGTTATATGTATATATTTAATATAATATTTTGTATAGTTATAAGAATTTTGTAGTTACATATAATTGTATACATTAAAAATACTTTGCTATGTATTAATATCAAATTTTTAAAAACCTTAAAATGTTACCATAAGATTGTGGTATTGCCAAGGTTGCAATTTGAGTTATTTAATTTGCATACTTGGATATTAGTATTCATTTACTTTCTGTGCATTTTTAATAATATCTGTAAATTGATATAGCTTATTTCAAGGAACATTAGTTAGTAAAGCTGTGATAAACATGAGTCTTTAGTTTCACTCTTTGGATTACCACAGGTTTCTCTAACTCTTTAGAGTCATGTAGAAGCCTTAAGACTCTCCAAAAAATTAAGGCTCATAAAATTCTTCAAAAGATACAACCTCCCATCTTTCTCCAAAAGAATGTCATCTGGAAACAATTGCTACCCAAATACACCCTCTATATGTGTGCATGTTTAAATGTTCAAGAAAAAAAATCAATTTTAGCTTTCATAATGGTTCCATGCTTGCCCTAAAAAAAATAAAATGAAGAAAGGAGAGATTAAAGAGAACATGATGCCATTCATTGTCCCCATGGTAGGGTACTGTAGTGTCTCATTATAAACATTCATTTTCTATGACGGCCTTCATGACTATCCAAAGTGAGAGCAATAGGTAGTTGATTGAGAATATCTCTGTCAAAAACCCTAGTTAAATTCTGTCTATACAAAGTTAGGATTTTTTTTCCAGAAAACATACATAATCGCTTTGATAGAAAGCAATGAGCATGCAAATTAAATGTGTATAGCTGATCTATTAGAAAATTATATTTTTTAAAAAGCAGAAATAGTCTAGTGATGTTAAAAATATCTTTTAATAAGGCAGTTATATTTGCTCAATGCATTTAATTGTTTTCTTAATATATTTATAAAATCTTGGAATTATTTAGACACTGTGATTTCTTTGAAAGAAGAATGATTTTTGTCAGTTTGTGTCTGTGGAGCAAAGAAAAGTAAAAGTATAATCATTGCAGGTTAATGATATACTTCTGACATGACCACATGAGCTCAGGTCGTGAATGGGGAGGGAAAGGAAGACGGAAGCAGAGAGGTAAAGGGTTAGCAGGGGATTGCAAGTTTGTGACAGAATAATTTACAGTCCTTGTTGACTAATTTGACAAGATGGGTAAATATTGGATAGGTAAATCCAGGACATGTAAATCAATAATCATGAATGCTGATGAAGGTACTTTCGATTAATGAAAAAACTGTAAGTCATACAATAAAAATATTATATTATTTCATATTTTAAGAAGCATGCATACATTGACTGGCTTTAAATTAAATAAATACATAATTACCGAGAGAAAATCTTCAGGTCCTAGATCAAACCTTTAAGTGTACTACAGAGAGATGAAGTGTCTTATTAGGAGGAAAAAGGAAATACTCACTTTAGAGTCAGAACTTCTTTCTACTAAGTTATTACAGGCTTAGGTTTAAAAATACTTATGTAAGGCCTCAAGATGCATGCTGTAGAGCAGGTTTCTCAATGTATTCTTACCAAGGCAGCAGCAGCAGCCAGAAACTTGTTAGAAATGCAGATTACTGGGCCTCCATTAGCCCTAACGAATTACAACCTCTGGTGATGAGATCCAGTAACATGTACTGTAATAAGCTCTCCAGTGTTTCTATTTCAGCTTTTGTATTAGGATAAAGACCACTTTAAAAGGAAACAGGAATTAGTTCTAGTAACAGTCATGCCACTACCTACTTGTTTTAACTGAAGCAAATCATTTCACTTCTTTGGGCTTCTTTAGCTGAAAAAGAATATATTTATTTATATGTTATCTGAGGTTCCTTCTAGTTTTTAAATTATATGGCTCTGGAACTCTGGTTGGTATACTTGAGACTGTTGGCTGTAATTTTCATCTACTAAGACTCTTTACAAAAAGAAAAGAATGACCTGGAAGCTAAGGGACATTTTACATTGAGGTCTAAATTGTAGATGAAGAAAAAAAAAATCAGAACCTTGGCTCTCCAACTATAAATTCCTTTTGCAACTTGAAATTTACTTTCTATATATGAAGGCTACATCCCCCCAACTACAGTGTCTGAGAACTTAAAGAAATATAAATACAGTGAAATGGATTCAACTACTCTTTGTCTTAATAGAGTTATTTAGATTAAAAGAAGGTGAAGAACTCCCCAGGTAAGGAAAAGTGGGTATTCACAAGGTGTCTGAAATTGGTTTCTGTAGGAGAAAATTGATAGTTAATACAATACCTGCACATTTAAGTATTTGGTTTTGTATTTGCTTATTCTTGTTTGGCTGTTTAAAGTTGTGATTTGGTTGCTTGCGTAGATAGAAAAAAATGTAGAGTGAGAACGAGGCTTAGTTTTTATTGTATACACTCTTATACAGTATAATTGTCGCATTAATCACCTTTTCATCAGGGACAAGTCATTTACAATTGAGAAGGAAATGGACTTAACTGGATAAGCTCAGATATGACATTTGCAAAATGTCTTAACTCAACTTTTCCCTGCCCAATCCACACTTCCAGATGAATGAATCACACTTTTGGGTTATTTTGTTCTTTGTGCAAACCTGTTGTTTTACTCTTTAATATTATTGGAATGTTTTGTTGACATATCCCTCTCTCAATTTTTGAAGGTCAGAGACTACATCTTATTCAACTCTCTACTTCAGGGTCTAGCACAGTATTTGACATATAGTAGATTTGCAGCTATCAATTTATTATTGTTGGTGATGCTGTTATTTTATAAATTGAAAGTAATATTGGGAGATATGTGGAAAATACAAATTGTACAATGAGAGCAAAAATGTAACAATGTCCATGTTGCTACATAACAGGAACCTCATTTTCACAATCGAGAATTTTTTTTTTCTTGTCAAAGGAAACGGAATGTTCCACTTATTATAGCATGCTACAGTAAAGAAAGTGAGCTACCCAGGATACAGGATAATCAATCATTAGAGAAAAAAAGTTGAATTCCTATACAAGTAATGAGAAGTCATTAATGAAAGACAGAAAAAGTTAGTTCTGCATACTGTACCAGCAGGAAGAGTGATGAAGGGAGAGGAAACTGTGACTGTGATGAGATATTGAGAGTGAATTGTTTATCTCATCAGCAGAAACTAATGATTTTCTAAGCAGAGAATACATTGAAATTTATATCAAAACTCTGCTTGCTACCTGTTATTTTTATTTATATAATTATGCCTAAGTAAATGATATAAAGGTATTTGACGCTCATGTTCATTCATTGTTTATTTAGAAATTCTCAATTAATTTCAGAGATATAAAATTCTGACAGATATTCTAAAGTAATTGTAGATTAATTTTTAGATTGATTAAGTTTATGTAATGACTGCAGCCGATTTTCTTGTCTACTGAGCTGGTAAGCTGTACTATTTACAGACCCTACTTTACTCAAACACATTTATGGCATGGTGAGACATATATAATATTATAAAAATCACCTACCACAATGCTAGACACTCTATATACTCACCTTACACATGGTTTCTTCTGACCCCTCTCTAAACTTTCTACACTCTTTACTATAAAATAAGCCAACTGTCTTGAAGCAAAACTTAACATTCTCTCTTTCCAGATAAAATATCTCCCTCTCTTTCAACCACATAGCCTATATTTTTACCAGACCCTCACTATCTTAGCCATCTAGATCAGACAAGTCTCTGTCAGGAAGCTGAGGGTAACCAACTGTCCTCGTGTGTAGCAAAGGCATCTGATTTTTGTGCTAAAATAAAATCATGAGTGTCATGCAAACCAGAATGGTTGGTCACCCTAGGAGGCACACTGAAATACTTAATTCAAAGCAGTTTACTGAAGGAACTATTTAAGTATGGGTAGGGTTAAGAATTAAGATGAAGCACCTGAAGGCCCACAACTGGGGATGCCCTAGACCAGAAATTTATAAGGAGAAGGAGCTGTTATCAGAGACTAGTGAAAGCTGTAGCTGGAGACAGAAGCTGTTGAATAGGAGGTACAGAGCCAAATTTCAGCTTGAGGTGCGGGCTAGAGAGGAAGGTGGAATTAAATGCCTAACCTCTTTTCTCCACATTTAGATTTCCTGATGATGTCTCTCACTGGCAGAATCTTGTTTTCTGGCAAATAGAAAGCCAGTAAACAAGAGAACTTCTGAGGAATCAGACTCCAGAAGCGGAAACGGTAAAGAGAGACTGAGTGTAGATCTGGAGGGGCAAAGAATGTCTAGCCTGTAAGACTTCCCTGAGCAAATTACAGTTATTTCGTGACTTTTAAAAGAATGTTGCACTCCAAACACTCAGCTGTAACCTAGCAAGTTGCAAAATATGGAGACATCTCCAATTCAGTCATACAATATGCAAATTATCTGAATACTTCAAAGCATTATATATTGTCGCATTGTATAAAAATGATGCAAAGGTGAGAATGCATGACTATTACCTTTCCATAAACTCTTATATTTATTAGTTTAACCACTCTACCAATAAGCCAATTTAAAATTATCAATATTCAAGTAATCAATCATATTTAATTTCTCACAGTCTGTCAAATAACTAGAACCAGTAGGATTATTTTGGCTCTGAAGCAAGCAGATATACTACTTAATGGTGAAATTGTTTATTCAGTTAATTCATGATAATATTAATCCTTTGAATAGAATAATTCTAAACAAACAGTAGAAGGACTGAGCATATTATTTTGCAATCATCAGCCAAGAGGAAAACCAGTTCACTAAGTTTGAGATGTTATGTCCTTATTTTAAAGACATACTGTTGATCAAACATAGTTTTTTTAAAGTGAGGGACATAAGCATTCTTATTTGTTTTTTATCTATAAAATGGAAATGATATTAAGATATATTAGTTGTGTGCACGTGCATGCGTCTTTGTGTGTGAAGACTGATAAATAAGCAGGAGGCCATTAGCCTGAGGCTGTCTCCATACCCTGAGTCCCTACAAAGCAAATTACAACTTAAATTAATATGTAAACAGTCTCAAACCTAAGTTAGGAGTACAAGGAAGAGTCTAGTTTCAGCCAATCACAAGCAGCCATGTTTCAGACAATTATAGGCAGCCAACTGATCACTACATGCCCAAGTAAAGCAGATGCCTAGCTGTAGCCAATCAGGTGATTTCTCAACTCTGCTTCTGTGGGTATCCTGTAAAATTGCACTGCACACACTGCTGGGTGGAGCTCTCTGAGACTCTTCTGATTCTGACTGTTGCCTGATTTATGAATTATCCTTGGCTCAAATGAACTCTGTTAAATTTAATTTGTCAAAAGTGTTTTTTGAACAAGACCAATGGATACAATATTTGTAAAGTGCTTACCACAGTGTTTGAAAGAAAGTTGAAAATAGGTATGCATTTATATTATTAATAATAAGAAAATGGTTTAATCTGTGCAACTATTCAGGGTTAAATGGATTAAAAACATTTTCATAAGACCAGAGTTCCCTTGGAAAGAAGTATTTACAGGAAACCATTTTTATAAACTGTCAGATCAGTCTTATTTAAAAGACCTGTTAAGTTCTTTGTTCAGCTGCAGTCTTTCAGTGTCCTTGGAGCGTTTGGGTGAGCTATGTTCTGATATATTTCAGTATGTGAAACATACTCTCCTTGATCTCCAGTCATTCTTCTTGGTGTTTAAAGCCTGCTTTGACAATTAAAGTTTTAATGCATCCTTTTTCTCAGTGATGATAAAGGTCACCGTATTAGTACTGAAATTTTGACAAACACATTCTTTTATTTCTCTTTTACATGTTAATTTGAGGGAATACTACATCTTTCATTATTTTGTAGCTATGGGAAGAATAAAGACTACTTTTGTTCACTAGATAGCTGCTTCAGTGGTGTCAAGCAATGCACTTGCTCTATTTTTATGTGGCTATGCATATATTCCACCCTATACTTTTGGAGAAGAACTATGTCTTATTAATTTTGACATTCAAAACACATAAAAATTGTCTGATCCATTATAGGAGCTTGACAAGTTTTTATTAATGAATCAATTAAATGACAAATTGAAACCATTCTTTTTTTCACATGAGTTAATAATAGATTCCATTTTTGAGAACTTACTTTAATCCCAGGACTAAGCACTTTACCAATGGTATGTTATGTAATCCTTACAACTGCACTATAAGGTAGAATTATTCCATTTTGCAAATAAAATCTCGGAATGGAATCTTAATTATTTCATTTTACAAATAAAATGTTAAAGCAGAAAGAGAATGATCATCTGGTCCAAGGTTGAGTAATGGAGTCTCCTTACAGCCTGTGCTCCAACTACTAGGGACCACTGTTTCATGGGACGCTTTCTGAATTTGGGCATGCTAGGATAATGATTCTGAAAGTATTTCTGAGACTTTATGAGAAAGGAAATTAAGAAGCTGTATGCTTATATATACACACTTTGGTTTTCCAATACTTTGATATTAGTTTTGGTAATAATTGATCATTCTTGTTTGTACAGACCCATGAAAGACTGGCTTTATTTTTTATTCTGAAGAAAAATAACCCTACCACTTAGAGACTGCTGACACATTATAACTTTTAAGGATAGAGGCTACCATGCTTTATGCAAAATGTGTTCCTCATTTTAAAAATAACAGTTTAGACCTCTTTTTTTATTAACATTTTTTCATAGCCACATAACTGTGGGCAAGAAATTTTGCTCAAGTTTTTAAAAAGGTAGAATTATAGTATTTCATAATTAAATATAAATATCTTTTAAAATCTAAAACTCTTACTCTTTATATGTTTCTTTTAACCAAAGATGGAAATATAGAACTTTTCACCTCTTCCTCAGTGAAATCACACAAGGTATGCAGTGGAGACACCAATTAATGAGAGTGGCCACAAAGCTGTCTCTCCTGAAAGTGGTAAAGGTGAAAATGGGACAAATTCATTACAAATCAATATTTTACAGTAGGTGTTTCAAAATAAATCTTATATATTTAATCTGAAGATTATTACATAGATGAGTAGAAAAAATTAGGAGACTTCCTATATTTTATCATCTTGGTTTCAATATTTCATGGTAAAACTTTCTTACATTGTTTGTAAAAGACTCTCCTTCAATAACAATACATTCTTTGATGACAATAGCTGGAGGATAGATGCTGCACAAGATTATTTGAAAATTATCATTATTCCCACTACCTCACTCCATAATATATAAAAATTTAGAACATTGCAACCCAGCCTAAATATCTGTTTCTAATACCATGATTTTCTCTAACAGAATATGTCTATGACAAGGTCAGACTTAAGGACTTACCATAGGGTTTTGGTGTTTTAATTAAAGGAAGTTTCTTTTTATATTAATAATTCAGATTGTCCCTTTATTGAGGTTTTTGCATCTTGAGGCAACTTGTGATTCAAGACGTGTGAATGGTGCTTTTCTGTTGTAAAACGGGAAGCACACAGTCTTAAGTGGAAGTGATAAGAAACTAAAATGAGCACAAAGTTTCAATCAACACAATATCTGCAAAAAAAAAAAAAAAAAAAAAACCAAAAACCTATGGTCATATTTTCTGTCTGAATGATCTTAGGAGAGAATACAGCCATGGAATTAAAGAATTCCCATAAAATTATCTGGGCCCACATGTTTCTCAAAACTGTTCATGTAGCCCTGAGTGACACTTCAATTCAAAAAAACACCACTGTAAATGACATAAATCTATTTCTATTTTGTACATGTGATTATGCGTGACTGAGCAGGAGCATTGCCATCTTGGACAAGCCCCTCATTCTAAAGTTCACGTTAATAAAAAACCACCTAAATCCAAAGGGCATCAACCTAATGGCTAAGGTCAGCACAACCATAAACCACAAATAACACCTCCAACCAGAAACATTCCAAACCCCTCCCTGACCAGAGACATGCTAGCCATGAGATAACCCCACTCTGGCCAGGAAGATGCCAGCCTGGAGATAACCCCTGTCTGGCCAGAAAGATGTCTGCCCCAAGATAAACTCCCCTCCTCCCAGAGACATTCCAACCCTGCCATGAAACTTCTGCCTCAAACAGGAACATTCCAAGCTTCTGATAATCCCCCCTCACCCTCAAACCAAAATATACTCTTAAGTCTGTAACAGAAAGCAGCCCTGACCGAAATCAGCCAGAAGCCCCTCTCAGGTTTTATCTAAAGTAAAACCGTCTTTACTGTTGAGTTGCAGTTTGTGTTTCTTCCCTTTCTTTAACTCTTACAGTGCTCGTATATGTATTAGTAAGAGCTAACAAACCGCTTATTTAACTTTAAGGATTTAGATGCAGAAATGACTGTGAGATGATACAGAAAAGATCTACTTAGTGAATGGAATAGAATTAGTGCTAGCCTAAAGAGACTAAAAATTTGTAAAGCACATCCAAATAGAACTAAATAAAGAATTATATTGTATTTCTCCCTCAATTGATGCTTATAATAAATCAAAAGATTAGAGGAAGTACTTTTAGTAGAACTGGCCTAAAAGTAGTAACGAGAACAAAAACATAAGGCCTCTCAGATGACAAATGAAGTTATCATGAGAAATTTAGATTGTTCCCTATAAATTGACATAAACTATTACTACTTAAACTTTTGGAGAGTTCTGAAATGCCCAATGTAAATAATTAGTTTTCTCCTATAAGTACTCTCCTGTCATCTTGGAATTTTATCATGATTTAGGTTACCTAGGTAGAAGAGAACACTAGTGCTGATGCAGGCTTGATTGGAGCTTTAAGAGGACTAAGAATTCAATTCTGAAGGACAGACTTAGGTTTCAGACAGATTTCTCTCTCTTTAGGAGAAAATCTTGATAACAAGACAGAAATAACTTGAAGAAATATGACCTAGAATTATTATTTTACATAAATATTCCAAACAAAAATCCATACTCACCCCTTACTCTGCTGAGGGAGGATGGTCAAGCTGAGCAGCTGAACTAAACTTCATTGGATATACTGGGATACTGTAGATAGAGCAAAGGTGTCCATGGAAACAACATACAAAATATATAGGAAATCTGAATGATTTGGCTAGTAATGAAGTCAGAGCATTTGTTCCTAACTATTTAATATTTGAGTTATGAATGTCTAGAAAGCACCAGTGGTGTTTGGGAGCCCATAATATAAGCAGTTGCTTTCTCACTTGTATTGCAAACTCTTGAAGACATACATATCTATTGTGTATAATGACAGTACTACATAGTTATAAAGTCATTATTACTGTTGTTATTTCATCCTATTTCTGACTTTGTGGAAATAAGATACATTTCAGAAGCAGAATCTAAGTGGAACTAACTGAAGAAAACATTGTGTTCCTTCCTGAATCAACCACACTGTATAAATACTTGCCCAGTGATTTTGCAGGACCACAATATTACCCAAATCCAGAAATATGATTATACTAACCAAGGAAATGCCATTTACACCTCCTTTCCACTTTCAGTATAATTTGTGTTATATATGCAAGGCTGGAAAGAACAAGATGGCATAATGTCAATTCCATAGTTTGAACCAATATTTCTGTCTGCAGAAATGCAGCATACTTGCAGTTATAGATATTTGAACCCTCCTTGTTGCTATCTCAAAAGAAACAAAATAATCTACAGAAATCCTATAATTATGTAGAGTGGGCATGTAAAACTTGATCAGTCCAAAACATCTGTAACATTCCTCCAGATGCACTAACCAATGGGAAGAGCCAGAAGGATTTATAAAATTGAATTTTGTGTAAGAATATGACAAACTGTTGTGCATGGTCAATAATTCATGATAGGGACTGCATTGAATCTGTAGTTTGTTTTGAGTAGTATGGGCATTTTAACAATATTAATTCTTCCAATTCATGAACTTGAAATATCTTTCCTTCTTTTGTGTGTGTCCTCTTCAATTTCTCTCATCAATGTGTTACAATGTTTTATTGTAGAGAGCTTTTACGTCTTTCTTTAAGTTTATTACTAGGTATTCTACTTTATTTGCAGCTACTGTAAATAAGATTACTTACTTGGTTTTTTTTTCAGATTGTTTGCTGTTGGCATATAGGCATGCTACTGATTTATGTGTGCTGATTTTTTATCCTGCAACTTTACTGAAGTTGTTTATCAATTAGATTTTTGGTGGAGACTTCAGCTTTTTCTAAATATAAAAGATCACATCATCTATAAATGAGGATAATTTGACTTCATTCTTTCCCATTTGGATGACTTTTATTTCTTTCTCTTGTCTAATTACTCTGGCTAGGACTTCCAGTACTATGTTGAATAAAAGTGATGAAAATGGGGATCCTTGTCTTGTTCAAGATTTTAAAAGAAAGGCGTTTAGTTTTTCCCCATTTAGTATGACACTCGAAATAACCAAAAGATTGTAATTGAAATGTTCCTAACACAAAGAAATGATTGATGCTTGAGACGATGAATATTCCAATTACCCTGATTTCATCATTATGCATTGTATGATTTGTATTGAAATATCACAGGTACCCCATAAATATGTACAATTATTATGCATTTGTCATCCACAATAATTAAAAATTAAAAAATTAAAATTAAAATAGAAAAGGTAAATCTAACTTTAAAAATAATAATGATTTATGCACACATATGCTTATTGCAGCACTATTCACAATAGCAAAGACTTGGAACCAACCCAAATGTCCAACAATGATAGACTGGATTAAGCAAATGTGGCACATACACACCATGGAATACTATGCAGCCATAAAAAATGATGAGTTCATGTCCTTTGTAGGGACATGGATGAAGCTGGAAAGCATCATTCTCAGCGAACTATCACAAGGACAATAAACCAAACACTGCATGTTCTCACTCATACGTGGGAATTGAACAATGAGAACAGATGGACACAGGAAGGGGAACATCACACACTGGGGCCTGTTGTGGGGTGGGGGGAGGGGAGAGGGATAGCATTAGGAGATAGACCTAATGCTAAATGACGAGTTAATGGGTGCAGCACACCAACATGGCACATGTATACATATGTAACAAACCTGCATGTTGTGCACATGTACTCTAAAACTTAAAGTATAATAAAAAATAAAATAAAATAAAAATAAAAATTAAGCCAAATCAACATCAACATAACCTAAAAAAATAATAAAATAAAAATAAAAATAATAATAATAATGATTTATGATTGCGGTCCAAAGAATCATGAGACTTTCAGATTGAAGAACATTATCAACAAGTGGGACAACAAGATTAGAACCATGTTCAACTGAAAAAAAAATAAGCCAGCAAATATACGATTGACATGCACAAACTAACCTATTTTTTAATTTATTTCCTCACAGAATTTTTAATAACTAGAAATTATAATTATTCAATAAGTGGAGTAATAAATGTCATGAAATTAATTATATTCTGAAGACAAATTTGATTTCTCTTTTGTGGTCCCTCTGGTTCTTCAGATATTTTCATTTGGGTAAAAACAAACTATGTAAGCAAAAACACTTTTTTTCTGATTGTAAATATAATCCACACTATTTTCAAATGTGCAGTGAATACTACACATTAACAGCATGCTACTAATTAAACAATTCCTGGGAAAGCACAGAGTTTGAAAGCAAAATGTGAAAATGGTTTAGTAGACTGTCAGACACCCTTCTACTGAATCTCTGATTCTGCCACCCACATAGAGACAGATTAAATGAGGAAACAGGGAGATATTTTTAACTTCGCACTATACTACCTCCTTTTTGAAGTCATCAGTCCCTTCCAGCTTTCTTACCACACAACACAGGTAGTCTTTTTGGAGTCAAGGACCATTTTCAATCTTCAATCATTTTCAATACTCTCCTCAACAGCATATTACATAATTCCTCTACAACCTCTCAAATCACTGTTTTTTAAATCTGTCCTATATTCCCTACTGCCTCTTGAAGAACGTGGTCTCGAAGTTTATTTTAAATGAGAGTAACTAAAAGTATGCCTGAATATGTGCTAGAAATTCAGTATAGCAGATATAATTATTGTGAATCTTCACCAATTTCACCCCATATATACAGTATTGAAGAGCAATCTAAAGAGGAGAAATGGGTACTGGAGCCCATGTAGGTACCTATCTTGGCATGGGCAACATTTTCTGCATGTCACTGTAGACCCAGTTGGTCTCAGCCACAAGAATAGGACTTAGAAATTTTCAAGGGAATCAAACCATTCCAAAGTACAATAATCCCCCAGGACCCAAATTACAGTCCAAGGAATTATTTTATCAGTGCATTTATAGATAACATTGAGCTCATTTACAAGAAATTCTTACTTCCTTATTTTTTCAATTTGTCAACATTTAATTTGCTTTGTCATGTAATCGCAAATTCATTTAAGGTTATTTCCCCCTTTCTCTTACATACAAATATGTCTGGTCTCTAAGTATACTAATCCTATTTTTTCTGGTGTCTGTCTATACTTCTGTTCTTTTATTTTCTATACTTCCTGTAAAGAAGGGCTTGTGATGTTCTTATTTTATTAAATACAAATCTATTCATAAAAAGAGGCTGTAAGTATCTGAGAATTTCATTACATTTTCTGGTGTAGTTGTAGAACAAAATTTTTGAATTAAAGTATATGTAACATATTATGAATTACTTTCATTTAATTTCTCTGTTAAATTATATATTATATATTATATTATTAACATCACTCTTTTAAAAAATATTCAGTACTGTTCTTAGTATTATATTAGTTAATAACATATAACACATGTAACGTAATATAACATATTACATAATATATAACATATGTTATTTATTATGTTATTAACATCAATCTTAAAAAAAAATGTTTAGCAAGCAGGGCCGCTGCTCCTATATCTGAATCTCAAGGGACTGCTTTTATTTAAAGTACCTTTCTTGAAAATATCTAAGTCTCCCTTCTGTGGCTGGGATAGGCTGGGGCCAGTGGTGCTGTCCTAGAAGTGTGCTCCAAGCCAAGTCTAGGACTTGAGTGGCTCTTAGTCTCCATTTCTCCCCCTTTGAGCTGCTGTCCAAGTCTCTGCTCCATACATGGGATCTAGTTGCCCCCAAAGGCATCATGGTTGAATCTATAGGTTGTCTCAGCCTCTGTGGCAAGGCCTCAGTTCCAAGTAGGCTGCCTGTGAGTGGATCACTCCCAAATGCCTGTGTGTGTGTGTGTGTGTGTGTGTGTGTGTGTGTGTGTGTATGCGTGTGTGTTTTATCAGGATTAAATAATATTGGGCCACTAGGACTATGCTTACTTGCTGATTTTAGGTAAGTCAAGTAGTTTAAATAAAAAGAGGCACCACAAAAACTATATTCTCAGGGCTTTGCACACTCTAGAAGTCAAGGATATATTATCCCTGCATTTATTTCCAGAATAATGTCTGTCAGGGAGTGGTATTTAAAATTTATGATAAGAAGAAAGCATTGGATCTGATAGGGTTGAGAACCACTATATCAGACTAATTATAGTGAGACATTACTTCTTATTACTGCGATCTTATCAAAGGTTGCAGCAGAGGTCATAGAATAGGAAGGAAGTTTCTGAACATAAAGTCTCTATGGAGAACTTAAGCATTGCTCTTCTCTTCATATCAAGAATCCTAGCAACTCCCTTGCAAATGGAACCAAATCCTGGAAATTTACCAATTCTTCTTGACTAGGTACAACATTAGCATCTGCCAGTGGACTCTAATCTTCTGATAGGGGATCCCTATATCCAAAACATGATTGGCATATAAGTAAAATCTATGAGCAAGATCTACTTTGGAACAATGTGAAGAGAGTAAACATACCCCCACTAAAACAAGTCTTCAAGAGTTAAAACACACACATACACTGTCAAATAATCTCAAAGCAGGAAATTTCTAAACTCTCCATGGTTACTGAAAACGGGCATGGACTGTGTATCCATGTTAAGGGATGGATTAGAAAACAGATAATATTTAATGTCCTTTCAATTATTGAAATAATATTAGTCTACTTACATTCTGATGTATTTCACAGTAAGACCTCCCTCTTTTGTAACTTACAGTTGCAGATCAAATCCAAGATGAATGAGACATATCCATCTCAGAAATTCCTGCTTAGGGCTAGCAGGAACCTCAGAATAAAAGTGTCAAGGCTCAAGCCACATTCAACCAAAGGTTTAAAGATTAAAAGGAAGACTCCTCCTCCCATGCAATAAACTGTAGAAGTCCTAAAAAGTTAATTGTAGATAAAATAGTCACATATTTCATGGTTTTTTTTTCTGTTTTCTTGAGAGGAGAGAAGGTCTTTAGTAAGCACATTAAATAATACTAATAATAACAATGGCAGTAATCATAATAGCAGTTTTCCTGTATAAGCAATATTCTGTGATGGGCAATTTTGTGAAGTCTTACTAAATAAACTAATTTAATTCTCACAATCCCTTTATAAAATCTCTATTAGGTTGGTGCGAAAGTAATTGTGTTTTTTGTCATTACGTTCAATGCCAAAAACCACAATTAATTTTCACTAACCTAATACTATAATTATCCTCATTTACAACAGAGAAAATTAAAGCAGACAGTTAGCCATTGGTAATATAATTAGGAAGAGGCTCAGCCAGAGATAACACATGGGACTATGGATAAGGTTTTTCCTTTGTTCCTACAGCAAAGAAGGAATTTGAATGTCCATGAAAGTAATTAACTTCTGATGATTATCATACACTTCATGTTTCTGACATTTTGCCTGGAATATCTATTCTTGTAAACCTCAAACTTAAGTCAGGGGATTTCAGCATGCCATAGAGGACAATATATTAAATTTGGAGATAAGAATATAGTTCCAACTTCTATTTATTAGCTATGTGATCTTGAGGTCTTTTCACTTGTCTAAGCCTGTAGAATGGAGATAGTAAGAGTTTTCTCTAACAGATATTAAAAATTCAAGTGATATAACATATGCAGAGGTGCTTTGTAAACTGTAAAGTGTTAGGCAAATGTTAATAGGATCTATTTCCGGCCTTCTCATTTCATCTATACACTTCCAGGACTTTCAGCATCTCTTCATTTCCTCAAATATGACATGTATAATATCCGACCCACCCAGTCATTTATTCAGTAAATTTGTATTAATGTCTTATATGTGTAACACAATCTCAGGGAGTCAGAAAAGGCTTTTCTGAGTAGAAGTAATATTTGAGTTAAAATCTGAAGGAATTAGAGGTAGCCAAACTAGATATGAGGAAGCTAGCCGTGAAGCTACAAGGAGAGAGAGTGAGGGACAGAGAAACCTAGGCAGAGAGTCCAGAAAGTACAAAGTCCCTGGAGGGGGAATGAGCTTTTACTGAGAAATGTTAGGAAATCCAGTGTGGTTACAACATCAATAAGGAGGAGGAGTGTGATTTGCTTGAGAAACACAAAGTGCAATTTGTAGAAAGCAACCCTTCTGGAGCGTGGAGTTGGTAGAGGGAAAGTCTGAAAAACAAATTAAACAATAAAATGAAGAGCAACAATGGTTCTGTTGAAAGCTGTCTCATAACAAATCTTGAGAACCATGCACATAAATACAGTATTCCCTTTTCATGAGTTTCCCTAGGCCAAGAGGTACCTTTCAAGCAGTAGAAGAAACAGGCATTTAAATGATCAAGAATATCTGGAGACCCAACCCAAGATAGAAAAATGTTTTGAAACCTGGAAAACAGCACATGCTAATTAAATCTAAAAAATTATCCAGCAGGCGAAGAAAATTTTATTTAACCCATATAAGAAAGAGACTTTCCAAGGCCAATATCACTTGAGTAAATAATCTGATCAGACACCATATGAAAGGGTGAGTGCTTGTTATCCACATACAAAAAATCTATAATTATAATTTGTTTTGTAAACTGAGGGGGGTTGTAAATCTTTTCCTTTTGCTTAAGATTACATTGAAATGGACATGGGTCACTTTCATTTTTGTGTAACTTGGAAGAAATAGTAAAATCTCACACTGGAAGTTATTTAACCTGATGGTTAGATTGTTTTCAGTTTGTGAGTATCCTAGAAATAATAATAGCCTTTAAAAGGTAGTAATAAACAACGTTGGCTAATCTACAAGTTTCATTTTAAAGGTAGATGAGGTATTTTCTTCAATGAGGGACAAGAAATAGTTTTACAGCCACAAGGATTGAATCATAAACTTTGGACACCAGTGAAGTATTAAAGCAAACATAAAAAGGTCACATATCAAAGAACAAAAACTCAGAGCCAACTGGAGAAACACCCAGATAAATCACTAAATGGATTTCTTTATTCCTTGAGCCTTAATTTAAAGGGAATTAACATTTGGCAAACAACTACATTACACGCTTAAGGGACAATGAATGAGCAGGACAAAGCAGCCATTAGTTAACCTTTGAGAGAAAAACAAGATGAGCTCAAAGAAGGCACATGCACAGGAGTATAGCAGTGCTCACCGTGGATTTGAATCATTTTGGGGATACAGATGGTGATATTGTATAGGGTTGGACCCAAGCCCAGGAAAGAACAAACTTTCCAATTGTTACAAACCCAGGGTTATTGTGTGGAAATAAAGCTTTGGATTTACTTGTTCCAATAGTGTAGCTCTAAATTCCTCAAACTGGCATGAAAGAATAAATGCTGCAAGAATAATTCTCTTTCTTCTCTCTCATTCAGTTACTAACCCAAATTACATTCTCCAAATACCATTGTATTAATTTATTTTTCTGTGTTTTTGTTTTTGATATTGCTGTCGTTGACAGTGTAAATCAACCTCCTCTCCATTCCAACATGTCCATTATTTCTTTCAAAGTACAGCTGAAAATGTATCACGTTCATGAATCCCTGTCTGACTAATCTTAACCAACATTTTAAAAACTATGTGTTCTTTCAAGTTAGCATTATCTATTCACTTAGTCAATATATATGCAGGAAAAGTACAAAGGACTAGAGATAAATACATACAAAAACACATGAACCCAGAGGTCAAGAATACCACTGTTGAGAAGGAAGATGAACATACAAATAAATAGCCATATTTTAAAAACTGAGTTAGAAATATGTACAGAATAAAATGTGAGTATAGGAGAAGCATTCAAATATGCCTAGAGGAGCTAGGGAAGATGATTCTGAAAAAAAAAATGTTAATCAAGGTGAGTTACAAGCAGTAAGTAAAAGTTTAGGGGAAAGAAAAGTAGGAAAAAAGAGTGATCTGGAAAGCAGGTGCAAAAGCATGGAGACATAGGAAGGGAAGATGTCATTTTCTGCAGCAATGAAGCATAGAGTAGGAGGAGTTGAAGCATAGAACAGATGAGATATGAAGGAGCCAAACTATGACATATTTTGTAATACTCTGAAAAGCAGATTATATATTTTCAGAATGGATATTAAAAAATGAACCATAATGAGTACAACATAGACACTGATCTAGCAAAACATTTTCAAGTCATAGCACTGAAGCAGGGTCCAGCAGGACACTTCTGGGCCAATTTGAGACTTAGTGGTTGCTAGATTGTGGGACAGTTCATTTGGGTTCTGAAAGCAGAAGTCAGGCTGGTTCCAGAGTAGGGTAAGTAGAAGTTGAAGGGGTAAGGAGAGCAGTAATTTGCCAAATGGTGTCAGGTATATACTGGTTAAATAAGAACTCTGTTATTTTTATCATTATATATTTTATTATTCATATTAATATTATATAGTGTATATTTTTGTTGTCTTTGTTGTTCCTTGTTAGAGTTGAAATCAAGGGGAAACAATCAATTTTAAACATGATAGAATGATCATTTATGCATCATTGCTCTGGCATCAGGAGGAAGAAAGAATGGAAGAAAGACGAAAACTGGAAAGAGTAAGAACAAGATAAGGGTATAATCTGGAGAATAACTGACGGCCTGGCCCAATGTAGGACTGTGGTGCTTCCAATGTAAAAGATGAGCTGATACTGGCAATAACTTGGAGGGACAAGTTGCAGTTCTAACTTAAAATGAACGGGGATAATTTGGAGCTAACAGTCTAGTATACATCCAAAATGTTTAGTCTGTCCTGGATTTTATGTTTAAGACATGTATCCTAGTATTCTATTCTCACCAAAATGAAAGTATTTCTTGATTTTCTGGGAAGTTCTTTGTGTGTGTGTGTGTGTGTATATATATATATATACACACACATAGGTTGTTCTGCAATAATTTTTTAATAGTGTATTCTTTCTCTTTTAAATTACCACAGATTAGATGGTCATTCTAACCAGCTTTGAAAAAGTTTCAAGTAGTTCAACATATGTTTGGCTTTCAAAAGATTTCCCCAAATATAAGAATCATTTGGGAAGCTTACTGAAAATGCTAGAGTCTAAACTCCACTTCCAGAGATTCTGAGTCAGTGGGTTTAGGATAAAACAAAACAAAACAACATAAAACAAGACAAAAATCGACATGCTTTAAAAAAAAAAAAAAAAAGGTGAGCACCTTCCTGTTTTTTATTTGCTTTTAGGAGCAGTGCATTAATATATCCAAATGAACTGCGTACTCTCTCTTCTTTCCACAGAAGTCAGAATAAATTATACATACCAAGTTCTCAGCAAATACTATGTGGCTTATGCAGATGATCCTCAACTTATGATGATTCAACCTGGGTTTTTCTAGGATGGTGAAAAAGTGATAGACATTCAATAGAAACCATTCTTCAAATTTTGAGTTTTGATATTTTCTCAGGCTAGCGATATGTGGTAGGATACTCTCTTGTGATGCTGGACAGTGGAGGTGAGCCGCAGCTCGCAGTCAGCCAGGCAATCACAGGAGTAAACAACCAATCTGTTTTTCACTCTCAGTACCATATTCAATAAACTACATGAGTTAATCAACATTTTATTATAAAATAGGCTTTGTGTTAGATGATTTTGCCCAACTGTAGGCTAATGTAAGTGTTCTGGGCATGTTTAACGTAGGCCAGGCTAAACTATCCTGTTAGATAGGCTGGGCATATGCAGTGGTTTGGATGTTTGTTCCCACCGAACTTCATGTTGAAATTTGAGCCTCAATATTGTAAGTGGGGCCTACTGGGAGATGTTTGGGTTATGAGAGTGGATCCTTCACCCACAGATTAAATCACTCTTTTGGAAGTGAGTTACCATTCTATTAGTTCCTGAGAGAGTTTGTTAAGAAGAGCCCAGCACTTCCTACCGCCTTGTTCTCTTGCTGTGTAATCTCTACACGTGCCAGCTCCCCTTCACCTTCTGCCATGAGTGAAAGCAGCCTGGAACCCTCACCAGGTGCAGATGCCTAATCTTAAACTTTCCAGTCATCACCATTGTGAGCCAAATAATCCTTTTATTCTTCATAAATTGCCCAGCCTCAGATATTTTGTAATAATCACATAATGTGAGCTAGGAGAATTGGTACCAAGAAGTGAGTTGTTGGTACAAAGATAGCTGAAAATGTGGAAGTAGCTTTGGAACTGGGCAATGAGCAGAAGTTGGAAGAGTTAGAAGGCTCAGAAAAAAAAAAAAGAGAGAAAGTTTGGAACATCTTAAAAATTGGTTGTGACTGTGAACAAAATGATGACAGAAACCTAAACAGTAACGACCATTCTAAGGAGGTCTCAGATGGAAATGAGAAATTTCCTGGGAAGTGGAGCAAAAGTCACCCTTATTACATCATAGCAAAGAACTTGGCTGCATGGTGTCCATGCTCTGTGGCTTTGTGTAATGCCAAACTTAAGAGTAATGACCTAGGCTATCTGGCAGAAGAAATTTCTAAGAAGCAAAGTTTTCAGAGGATGTATAGGAAAGCCTGGGTACTCAAGCAGACATCAGACATAGGACCATAACCACCACAAAGTGTTCCCTTCTGGGCAATGCCTAGTGAGGCTGCAGAAGTGGAGCCACTGTCTGGACCCCAAAATGGTGGAGCAACTGACAGTATGCCACTTCAGCCTGAAAAAGCCACATGAATTCAACTTCAACTTGTGAGGGCAGCCACATGGGCTGCATGCCAGAAAAGCCATGAGATGGGGCTAAGCAAGACTTTGGGAGCTCACCTGTGTGCCCAGGATGAAGAACAAAAAGTCAAAAGAGATTATTTTGGAGCTTTCAGACTTAATGTCTGCCCTGCTTGGTTTTGAACTTCCAAGAAATCCTTTCTTTTGGCTGATTTCTCCCTTTTAGAGTGAGAATGTTTACCCAGTGCCTATACAACCATTACATTCTGAAAGTAAATAACTTATTTTTAATTCTACAGTCTCATGACTCTCAACTCTCATGGGAATGTGGTAGTAGGAGATTGAGGAAAAGGATTTACAGAGTCAAGTCATGAGGCCAAGGGGAAGGCAAAGCCCAGGGAGGAGGAGCAGGAGGCCAGCTACAATGAGTCCACAGAAGACAGGGAACCATGTACTTGTGCAAAGGAAATAAGGTGAAAAGTCTATATGACCAAAAATCACCAAAGTTGCTTCTAGATAAATAACATAGTTCATATTGGACAGAAGTAAAATACTTTGTTTTACTCTTCCCTTCTCAGGCATTGTGGCGGAAGGGGAAGGGAAAGCCAAATGCTTCCAAGCTTCTCTCTGGCCTATGCATTGGCCCAGTTATTGGGATCTGGAGTGGCTAAGTTAGCCCAAAGCGTTTCAATACAATGCTGGAGGGAGGTGAAGTGCTCTATATTATAAAGTGAGAATGTTTCTAGAGTTTCTAGAAAGAAGCCAGAGAGGAGCGAATTGTATGGGCCACTTACGCCAGAGGCAGGAAGCGAGTTGGTAAAATAAATAAATAAATAAATAAATAAATAAATAAAACTTCTGAAGGTAATTTGAAGGTTTTAAAATACAACTTCAGAATTCTTTGACACTCTACCAATTGAGAGGTGAGGTCTATGTCTTCTTTCCTTGAATCTGGGGTCTGTGACTGCTTGACCAACAGAATATGATAGAAGTGATGCTGCTGTGATTTCCAGGCCCAGGTCTTATGATATAGGCTGGCATTAGCCAGTCAGCCATGTGGTGCACCATGTTGGAAGTAGATCCTCCAGCCCTAGTCAAGCTGCCAAGGGATACCCATATAGAGCAGAGAGAAGCCATCGCTACTGACCTCAGCCCAAACTAAAGGTGCATAGCAAAATACCTAATTTGTATTTCTTTAAAACACACAGAAAACAAAGAAATACCTTACCTGGTTTCTAGTCTTTGTTTATGAGATAGATATCAAGAGCAGTTTCCTAGCTAGAGCTTGAGAAATTATGTGCCTTCGAGTGAGCAAATTAATAGCAATAATTACATCACTACATTTCTACTGAGGCCTACTTTGATGACATATTTTGAACATAACTATTAATAAAAGAAAATGATACTATTTGGAGAAACAAATGTTCTGCTAACATTTATATTTGTGTATTCGTACGTGAAGATGTAACCAAAGTTCTTTTTCAGCATCAATCATCTTCATGTTGATCCCAATAAAATTTTAAGATGAAAACATTAGAGAGGTAAAGTAAACGAAATACACCTGAGCAACCAAGAGGCAGAGTATAATTTGTGGCTTAGGGATCAGAAAGAAATTGTGGAGATAAAAAATTTAAAGCAATTAAATGAGCTATAAAGAAAATATAGTCTTGCCTGAGATGTGTTTATCTTTCATCTTAGGAAACAATTTGGCTTTTTACAATTGCTCTCAATAAAGAAACATAAGCTTATGTCACCAAGGTTGACTGTCTAAAACAAATTATCTATTCCTATTTACAATGCCATCACTAATATTTAGAGACTTGTAATTTGATTGGTTTTAAAAAATGCAACAGTATGTCATTGCTCAAAACGTTCTCAACATTTTCAGTATAATAATAACTCCTTTAATTTGACATTTGAATTTTTTAGGAACTAGTCATGAGCAATTAGGATGTGTGAAATGACAGATGACATATACCCAAGTGCTTTTTATCAAGTATTTTAATTTACAGGTATAACTCTCATTGGATACATAAAAGATACTACTGATAATTACAACAATTTCAGTTTATGTAAATCAACTAGACAGAAGTTAAATGTATGCTACAAATACAAAAGTTGAAAATGGTAATTTATTTTTATGATAAATGTCTTTTTCTTAAAATGTTAAATAAGGAAGCAAAGAAGAATTAGAACAGAAAGCAAACATTATTTAATTCTCATTACTGAAGTGAGAGTTGTTATCATTTGGAAGATACAATGCTTTTTTGTGGTCAAGGATACTGAGCACTTCTTGTTAGGAAACATTAATCAAAGACTACGTTCATAATTTTAAACCTGGCCTTAGAGAGAATAGCAATAATACAATACCTGTACAAGTTGGCTATCCATTTACAGTCCTCTTCATAGAAAAATATTGCCAAAGTTAAGAAAACACCACCAAAAAGATTACTTGCAAATCATTCACCATTAATTTCTGATTTTTTAATGTTGTATTCGTGTGTAAACACTGCTCTGTTTATTTCCCAAGAGCAAAATATGTCATCAATAGAAATTATGCCACTCACAGGATAAATTATGCCACTGCCCACAGGATTCTCAAACTTCCTCCTCAAATAGCAAAATATACCTTCCTTCTTTCTAGTTTGTCAGCAACAATAAAGATATAATCTCTGTCAATTGCACGCACACACACACACACACACACACATACAATTGTCCTAGGTATCTGAAGATAATACAGTGGATGCTATTAATTTCTGTATATCTAACTATTTGTTGAACAATTAATTCAGTGATGCTTATATCCATACTCAGATTATAGACACAGTCCTGTCACATATGTCAAAGTTTACAGAAAAAAAGAGAAAATTGATTCTTATTTGTCAGAAATCAGGACTTCAGTTTCGGATTGTCTTTCAGATGCTTCATTCCCAAGACCTTATTATTTCCAGAAATGGTTCAGTGCTTAGATTTTAAAACTTTGATCTAAAGTGTTGAGCAAAAACACAACCCTAATTATGGAAATTTATGAAATGATAGTGTCACATATGACTCTATACAAAACAAGCTACAGCAAGTTAGTCTTTAACAGACGGCAGACTAGAAGCAGGTAGTGTGTGCCACTCCCATGTAGAGAAATAGAGGGGTGAGTAAATACAGCACCTTCAATGGAAACATCCAGGTACACTCATTAGGGTTCATCAGAAAAACAATTCAACCCACAAAGAATGGAGAAAAGAATGGCAGGATATCTCCCACCCAGGAGCAACGTGGAGCCAGGGGAGTCTCCCCAGCCCAAGGAAGTGGTAAGTGAGTGAGCACTCCCAGGTACTGATGCTTCTCCCATGGATCTTTGCAACTCTTGAGTCAGGAGACCCCTTCATGAACCTATTCCACCAGGGCCTTCAGTTAGACACACAGAGCTACACAAAGTATTAGAAGAGCAGCTGCTCAGACACACACGGAGCCCCAAGTGAGCTTCTCAATAAAAGTGGCTGCAACTCTGGCAAAATGGGAGGTTAGACCTCCATACACACCTCTAGGAAAGGGGCTGAATACAGGAGCCTGAGCAGCCACAGTCTGCAGACCTTGCTTCCATGGCACCTCACTGGATAAGACCCATGGCTTAGAACTTCACTCAGCTATGGGTAGCAGTATTATACCTCCCTGAGACCAAGCTCCCAAGGGGTGTCTTGGGCCACCATCTATGCTCTTTCACAGCCTTAACTATTAATACCTTTGAGCTCTGAGGAATCCAAGACAACTAGGGACTGGAGCAGTTACCCTGGTAAAGTGCAGCAGCTACACAGAGAGGTAACCAGACTGCTTTTCCATGTGGGTCCCGGATCCTATTTCTCTTCACTGGGCAGAATCTCTCAGCTGAGGTCTACAACCACCCCTGCCAGTGTTTTCCAGCTGGCAGCAGTTCCAACCCTTCCTGGGATGGAGCTCCCAGAGGGAGGGCAGGCTTCCATCTTTGCTGTTTCGCAGACTTCACTGTTGCTACCTTCAAGTACTGGAAAATTCAAGGTGACTAGGGACTGGACTGGATCCCCTGCATACTATAGCAGCCCTATGGAAAAGTAGCCAGACTGTTTTTTACATGGGTCCCTGATCCCATATCTCCTCACTGGATGGGTCCACACAGCCCGGGTCTTCACCCACTCCCCACTGGGGCTATCAAGTCAGTATCAGCTCTGCAACTCCATGGGACAGAGCTCCCAGTGGGAGGGGTGGGTTGACATCTTTGCTGTCTCATAGCCCTCACCAGTGCTATCTCCAGGCTCTGGAGAGTCTGTGAAGACCAGGGTCTGTTCTGGACCCTCAGTACAGAGCACCTACCTCATGGAAAGGTGACTGGACTATTCTCCATGCAGGTCCCAGTCCTCGCTTCTTCCTGGGCAGGGCCAACCGACCTGGGACTCCAGTACAAACACCCTATCCCCACCTGACCACTTCAATCAGAGGCAGCCCAGCATTTGTTTGAGGATGAAATCCCACAGTCAGCTTGCAACCCCTGCACCACTGTAGTTGCAGTGGTACCATCCTAATAACCCTTGGGCTGGGAAAAGAACAAAGGGCCTAGTCACTACATTGGCACCTCCAGCACATCAAGGCCACCATACAGAGAGGTGCCTAGCCATTCTTTGCTGGGAACTCCCAACCCCCACTCTTTACCAGGCAGAGCTCCCAGTTCATGACCAAAGAACAGTCACCCCACCCACAGCTGAGCATAAACTACTGGTAGTGGCCCAGAGTTTCCCTGGGGAGAGGCTCCCAGAAGCATCTGACAGCACCTCTGCCACTGCCACAGCAGTAGTTCTATCCCTGCTGCCCTTGTTCTGGGGAAGAAACAAAGACCTGAGGGCTACACCCAAGCTTACAGCATGCCACAGTCACCATATGGAGAGGAGACCAGTCTCTCCTCCTGGTGAGCCATCAACCCCCTGCTCCCCAACAAGTAGAGCCTCAAGTTCATGCCAGCAAGGCATCCACCCAACTGCCCTGGCTGAAACTTCCAGCAACAGTGGCTTCATGTTTCTCAGAGGTGAAGCCCCCAGGGGCAACCGAAAGCCTCTCTGCCACTGCAGAGAGAGTAGCAGTGGTACTTCCCATACTAAGGAAGGAGAAAAGAACCTAAGTGCCTTATCCACAGCTCCAACAAGCAGCAGTCAACCCAGAGGAAAGAAGACCAGGTCCCATTCACCCACCCACAGTGCTTGTCATCAGGCACAGAACTCCTGGCTTGAGCCTACCACACTGACCCCCATCCTGAGCTGATTACACTGATCAATTGATGATCTGCATCTCTCTGGGGCAGAGCCCCCAGGAGACAAGTAAGAGACCTCGTCTTCAACCACTGCTAAGGTAGGTCACTTCCTCTGCTGCCTTCACGTTAGGGAGGAAACATAAACCCTGAGATCTCCCCATAGCTGTGGTGGGCAGTCTGGGAGTGCCAAGCTATGATCTACAACCAACACTCAAGTGAAAGAAGAGTCCACACTTTCAGAGTATTGAGTACTGAGAGGGAGCTGCAACTGTGAGAAAATATAAGACAGCCACATGGCTGAGCAAGAGCCTGCCTACTGACCAAAATGCTTAAGAGCCACCTACTGGATCACATCCCAAAGCTTTGACACCAAAAATACCTTGCTAACATAACCCCCTGTGAAACCAAAGACAAGAAATAAGTCAGCTGCAAATTATAAAAGACCCTGCACAAAGCCTTAGCCCTGTGAAAACATCCAGCAAAGGAGTCTATGGACTGTACTCAATCTACACCACAATTAAAGGAACACCCACACACAGATATGAGAAAGAACCAATGCAAGAATTCTGGCAACTCAAAAGTATACACACACACACACACACACACACACGCACACACACATATATATATATATATACTCTAATGATTATGTGTCTTGGGGATAATCTTAGTTATTTAACCCAAAAATAATTATTTTATTTATTTATTTATTTATTTTGAGATTTTTATATCTCAAATTATTTTTTATAAATAAAATAAATAATTTTTTTATTTTTTTATTATTATAAAAAATAATTTTTTATTATTACAAAAAATAAATATTTTTATAAAAATAAATATTTATATATAATAATAAATAAATGAATATTTATTTATTATTTTGAGATGGAGTCTCCCCCCATCATCCAGGCTGGAGTGCAGTGGCATAATCTTGGCTCACTGCAACCTCTGCCTTCTGGGTTCAAGCAATTCTCCTGTCTCAGCCTCCCAAGTAGCTAGGACTACAGGCATGTGTCAGTGCATCTGGCTAATTTTTGTATTTTTAGTAGAGACGGGGTTTCACCATGTTGGTCAGGCTGGTCTCGAACTCCCAACCTCAGGTGATCCACCCGCCTCGGCCTCCCAAAGTGCTAGGATTACAGGCATGAGCCACTGCTCCCAGCCAGGCCAGAGTATGTTGTGTCCTCCAAACTATCACACTAGTTCTCCAACAAGGGTTCTTAACCAGACTGAGTTGGCTGAAAGGACAGAAATAAAATTTAAAATATGGATGGAAGTGAAGATCACCAAAACTCAGGAGAACAGCAAAATCCAATAAAAGCAAACCAAGGGCTGGGCGTGGTGGTTTATGCCAGTAATCCCAGCACTTTGGGAGGTTGAGGCAGGTGGATCACCTGAGGTCAGGAGTTTGAGACCAGCCTGGCATGTGAAAAACACACTAGAAGAATTTCACAATGCACTCAAAATATTAACAGCTGAATAGACCAAGCTGAGGAAAGAATCATCAAACATGAAGACAGGCTCTTTGAAATATGACAGTAAGATAAAAATAAAGAAAAAAATGAAAAGGAATAAACAAAACCTCTGAGAATATAATATTATGTAAAAAGGCAAAATATATGAATCACTGGCATCCCCGAAAGCAACGGGGAGAAAGCAAACAACTTGTAAAATGTATTTCAGGACCTCGTCTTTGATAACTTCCCCAACCCCGATAGAGAGGGCAACAGTCAAATTCAGGAAATACAGAGGACTCCTGCAAGATTCTACATGAGAAGATTATCCCCAAGACACATAATCATCAGAGTCTCCAAAGTCGAAATGAAAGAAGGGATATTAAAGGCAGCTAGAGAGAAAGGGCAGGTCACATACAAAGGAAGCCCAACCAGGCTAACAGCAGACCTCTCGGTAGAAACCCTATAATCCTCTCAGTAGAAACCTCATAATCCAGAAGAGATTAGGGGCATATATTCAACATTTTTTTCTTTTTATGGAGTCTCACTCTGTTGCAAGGCTGGAGTGCAGTGGTACAATCTCGGCTCACTGCAACCTCCACCTCCCTGATTCAAGTGACTCTCCTGCCTCAGCAACCCAGGTAGCTGGGACTACAGGTGCACACCACCACACCCAGATATTTTTTGTATTTTTAGTAGAGACAGGGTTTCACCATGTTGGCCAGAATAGTCTTGATTTCTTGCCCTCGTGATCCGCCCACCTCAGCCTCCCAAAGTGCTGGGATTACAGGCATGAGCCGCCATGCCTGGCCTCAACATTCTTAAAGAAAAAAATTTCAACCAAGAATTTTATATCCAGCCAAATTATGCTTCCTAAACAAAGGAGAAACGATCCTTTTCAGATAAGCAAACACTGAGGGAGTTTGTTGCCACCAGACCTGCCTTACACTATATCTTGAAAAAAGCACTAAATAAGGAAAGGAAATATGGTTACTAGTCAAAACAAAAACACACTTAAGTACATAGATCAGTGACACTATAAAGCAGCCACACAAACAAGCTGGCATAATAATGAGCTAACAACACAATGACAAGATCAAATGTACACATATCAATACTAACATGGAATGGAAACAGGCTAAGTGTTCCCATTTAAAAGGCACAGAGTGGAAGCTGGATAAAAAAAAAGCAGGACCCAGTGATATGCTGTCTTCAAGAGACCCCTCTCACATGCAATGACAATCATCTCAAAATAAAGGGATGGAGGAAAATCTACCAAGCAAATGAAAATCAGAAAAAAAGCAAGAGTTGCAATCCTAATTTCAGGCAATACATACTTTAAACCAACAAATATTTAAAGAGACAAAAAATGCATTATATGATGGTAAAGTGTTCAATTGAACAAGAAGAGCTAACTATCCAAAATGTATATGCATCAACACAGGAGGACCCAAATTCATAAAGTAAGTTTCTGAAGACTTAAAAAGAAACTTAGACTTCCACACAATAATGGTGGGAGATGTCAACACCCCACAGACAGTATTAGACAGATAATTGAGGCAGAAAATTAATGACAACATTCAGGACCTGAACTCAACATTGGACCAAATGAATCTGCTGAACCTTTACAAAACACTCCACCCAAAAACAACAGAATATACATTTTTCTCATCACCATAATGCACATACTCTAAAATTCACCACACAATAATACATGAAACAATCCTCAGCAAATACAAAACAATCAAAATTATACCAAAGACTCTTAGACCACAGTACAATAAAAATAGAAATCAAGACTAAGAAAAATCACCCAACAAGATGCAATTACATGGAAATTAAACAACCTGCTCTTGAATTACTCTTGGATGAATAATGAAATTAAGACACAAATCAAGAAGTTCTTTGAAAATAATGAGAACAAAGATACAGCCTACTAGAATCTCTGGGACACACCCCAAGGAAGTATTAGGAGGGATATTTATAACACTAAATGTCCACATCAAAAAGTTAGAAAGCTCTCAATTTAACAACCTAGCATGACAACCAAAAGAACCACAGAATCAAGAGCAAACCAAACCCCAAGCTAGTAGAAGACAAGAAATAACCAAAATCAGAGCTGGACTGAATGAGACTGAGACACAGAAAACTATTCAAAAGATCAACAAATCCAGAAGTTGGGTTTTTGAAAAAATTAATAAAATAGACAGGCTTCTAGTTAGACTAACAAAGAAAAAAGAAGGAAGATCCAAATAAGCACCATTAGAGATGACAAAACGTATGTTAACACTGACCCCACAGAAATACAAATAACCATCAGAGACTAATATGAACATCCCTATGCACACACCAGGAAATCTAAAAGGGATCTAAAATCTAAAAGGGATGGATAAATTCCTAGACAAATACACCCTCCCAAGACTGATCCAGGAAGAAATTGATTCCCTGAACAGACCAGTAATGAGCTCTGAAATTGAATCAGTTATAAATAGCCTACCAATGATAAAAAAGCCAGGACCAGACAGATTCATAGCTAATTTCTACCAGATTTACAAAGACGAACGGGTATTTTTACTGCTGAAACTATTACAATGAGTTGAAGAGAAGAGACACCTCTTCAACTCATTATATGAGGCCAGCATCATCCTGATATCAAAACCTGGCGGAGACCCAATAAAGAAAAGTATTCAATCTATGATCAATATTGATGCAAAAATCCTCAGTGAAATACTTGTGGCCAGGCACGGTGGCTCATGCCTGTAATCCCAGCACTTTGGGAGGCCAAGGCAGGCAGATCACAAGGTCAGGAGTTTGAGACCAGTCTGAGCAACATGGTGAAACCCCATGTCTACTAAAAGTACAAAAATTAGCTGGGCGTGGTGGTACACACCTGTAATCCCAGCTACTCAGGAGGCTGAGGCAGGAGAATTGCTTGAACCTGGAAGGTGGAGGTTGCAGTGAGCTGAGATCACATCATTGCATTCCAGCCTGGGTGACAGAGTGAGACACTCAAAAAAATAAAAATAAATAAATAAAAAATAAATAAATACTTGCAAACTGAATCCAGTGGCATGTCAAAAAGCTAATCCGTTATAATCAAGTATGCTTTATCACTGGGATGCAAGATGGGCTCAACATATGCAAATCAATAAATGTGATTCATCACATAAACAGAACTAAAGACAGAAAACATGATTATCTCAATAGATGCAGGAAAGGTTTTTGATAAAATTCAATATCTCTTCATATTAAAAACTCTCAATAAACTAGGTATTGAATGAAAATACCTAAAAATAAAAAGAGCCCATCTATAATAAATCCACAACCAGCATTACACTGAATGGGCCACATCTGGAAGCATTCCCCTTGGAAACCAGAATAAGACAAGGATACCCTCTCTCAACACTTTTATTTGACATAGTATAGGAAATCTTGGCCAGAGCAATCAGGCAAGAGAAAGAAATAAAGCGCATCCTAATAGGAAGAGAGAAAGTCAAACTATCCCTCTTTGCAGATGATATGATTCTATATCTAGAGAACCCCATAGTCTTGGCCCAAGTGCTCTTTCTGCTGATAAGCAAGTTCAGGAAAGTTTCAGGATACAAAAATCAATGTACAAAAATCACTAGCATTACTATACACAAACGATAGTCAAGCTGAGAACCAAATCAGAAATGCAACCCTATTCACAATTGTCATAAAAAGAATAAAATATTTAGGATTACAGCTTACCAGGAAGATGAAAGATCTCTACAAGGAGAATTACAAAACATTGTCCAAAGAAATCAGAGATGACACAAACAAATGGATAAACATTCTATGCTCATGGGTGGGAAGAATCAATATAATAAAAATAGCCATACTGCCCAAAACAATTTACAGGTTCAATGCTATTCCTGTCAAACTACCAATGACATTCTTCACAGAACTAGAAAAAACTATTTTAAAATTTATACAGAACCAAAAGACAGTCCAAATAGCCAAGGTAATCCTAAGCAAAAAGAACAAAGCTAGAAGCATCACACTACCCCACTTTAAACCATACTACGGGGCTACAGTAACCAAAACACCATGACACTGGTACAAAAATAGATACATAGATCAATGGAACAGAATAGAGAATCCATAAGCAAGGCCACACCTACCACCATATGATGTTCAACAAAGCTGACCAAACAAGCAATGGGAAAAGGATTCCTTATTTAATAAATGGTGCTGGGATAACCGTTTAGCCATAGACAGATGATTGAAACCAGACCCCTTCCTTACACCATATACAAAAAATCAATTCAAGACAGATTAAAGAAGACTTAAATGTAAAACCCAAATCTACAAAAACCCTGAAAGATAACCTAGGCAATACCACTCTGGACATAGAAACTGGTAGAGATTTCATGATGAAGACACCAAAAGCCCCTGTACCCCTGAACCTAAAATAAAAGTTTAAAAATCATTTTATTGAAGAGGAAAATTGTCACAGACTGGTTGATTATATCAAATAAACATATAAACAGAATTATTTAAAATAGAGTATACGCCAAGAGATGTGATGTCTCTACTAGCTTAAGATACATTGGAATTAATTATATATGCAGTGTCACATTTTTTCATCTTAACTGACTTATAATTAGCAAATATCTAATATAAGCCTCCATGTACCAGAGACCACCTCTCTTCCAAGTACAACTGTAAAGAAACTGAAAACAAAGAGTAACCTTTCTGTTAATAATAGACTCCTCCCTAGGAATCTATTACTACCAACCAAGTTGGGTTGGTTGGTAGGAATTTAAATTAGTACAGCTATTATGAAAAACATTATGGAGATTCCTATAAAAATTAAAAATAGAACTACCATATTATCTGACAATGCCCGTATTGGATCTATATCCAAAGGAAGTGAAATTAGTATGTTGAAGAGATATCTGTACTCCCATGTTTATTGAAGCACTATTCACAATAACCATGATAAGGAAGCAACCTTATGGATATGGATAAAGAAAGTGGGATATATATATATCACATTTTATGTGTGATATATATATCATATTTTATGTGTGATATATATGTCACATACAGACACACACACATATATATATACACACACACATATACACACACAATGGAATAGTATTTGGTCATAAAAATAAGAAAATCCTGCCATTTGTGACAACATGAGTGAATCTGGAGGATACTACGTTAAGTGAAATAAGCTAGACACAAAGGACAAATGCTGTATGATCTAACTCATATGTGGAATCTAAAAAACTTCATGTCAAGAAAACAGTAGAATGCTGGGCACTAGAGCTTATGGGTGGGACGTAAGAAGGCATGTTGAGATGTTGGTTAAAGAACACACATTTACAGTTTGGAGGGGAGTAAGTTCAAGAGGTCTATTTTACAGCATAGCAATTACAGTTAATGGCAATATATTATATTCTTGAAAAGATGCTAGAAGAGTGGATGTTAAGTGTTCTCACCACAAAAATAAAAACTAAGAAAAGTAATACATTTGTTAGTTATCTAGATTTAACCATTCCACAATATATTTATACAGTAAGTCCTCATTTAACACAGTCAATACATTTTTGGAAACTGCGACTTTAAGTGAAACAACATACAGCACATCTTTTAATAACATCGTTTTGTTCAACATCATTTCATTGTAATGTCAATGAGGAAAAAATGCTGTTTTTATACATCATTTTCCAGGACCTATTTGTGATGTTGTATGAGGACTTACTGTACTACAACACATGTTGTTCATGATAAATACATACGATTTTGTATGTCAATTTTAAAAATAAATAAGTACATTTGAAAAAAATCAAAGTTGGATTTGTTAACTTCATTCGGGCCCAAAGTTTGTTCATCAATACCAATTCATCTCCAATTTTTGGTATATGGACATCTTTTATTTACCCATAAAGTGTATTCCTCTACTTGAATTCTTACAGCCATTACAATGGGCAGTACAGATACTATCACCGATCATGTGGATCCATATGTTGTTCTACAGTTTTTTTTTCACATGCTAGTCTTACTGCTTCAGTAACTCAGGGACAGAATTTTTCAGTTCTCTTAGCACTCAGGTTAGTACAGTCAAAAAATGTTTTCTACACACCAACATTCTGATCCTCACAACACTAGGTATTATTTTTGTCTCTATTTTACAGGCAAGAAAATAGAATTGGATTAAAACCAAGACTAGCAAGAGTCAAGGACTTAGCAAACAAATACATCCAATTAGTGAGAGAAGCAAGACAGAGCCTTGTTTTCCCTTTTCCTTAAACAGAGACATACATAATTTTAAATATGGAAGGAGTTTTTAAGTTATTTTGTCTGCTCCTTCACTTTTAAAATGAGATAAATGAATCATGTGATCATGATAAGCACCTTCACTATTTTTTACATCATCTTTATAATATGCAACTATTGTAATAATGCAAATATTATCCCATATTATGGTGGATGCTGTTTAGGTATTACACAGAGATCCCATCCCAGAGGCAATGCCTCTGTCCCCCAGATGCTGTGAGAATTAGCTACTGTGCCCACATCTGCCCCCTCTCAAGAGAATTGCCTTTGGCAGAGGAGAACCACCTTGTCATCTCCCCACTGTTACTAATGACTGACTGATCATAGGTTTAAAAAGGCTGTCTGCAGCACTGCCTCTATTAATCAGGGAAGACTAGATTTTACCTGAGAACACATTCTTCTTTAGCTCTTTGTCCTTCCCTGACCCGCTTCACTCTTCTTTCTGCTGCAATGTACTTCCTCAATAAATCAGAGCCAATGTAATTTGTGTCTCAGAGTGTTTCTTGGAAACCTGACCTAAGATCATGTGATCTTATATGGGTGTGTGCATGTGTGTTTGTGCGTGTGTAATAGATAATACACGAATGGTGAAACACATAAATAATTTACAATTCTGGTATTTCACTCATATAATTAGGCATATGAGTAACAAAAAGGAATCAGGATATTAACCAAAGGGACTGAGGAAGCAAGAGAACAATGCAAATAAATTGACACAGACTATACCTTTCTTGGAAATTAATGTCACTAAATTAAACCATTATATTAAAGGATAATTCAACAAAACAACAACTGATTTATAAATCTACTATTTATTAATGAGAGCAGAGTAAAATTAATTCTAATTCTAAAATGCACCTGAGTCTGTGCTCCTTAATTTATTGGTGAGGATACAGAAAATGAGAGATGCTCAATCATTTTGTTAAAGTCACCCTGACAGGCTTTGATAGAACTGCACCTTAAACACTTGAATTTCTGGTTAAATTATGATTGTTTCCTAAATACCTAAAACAAGAAAGACTTCTTATAAAGACTCCTGAATTGGCAGTTCAATCAAACAAAATGCATTCGTGGAAGCATTTTATGTACTCAGGAAATACCAGGCTTTGGAAGGGATAATAATAAAAATGTTAATAATTCCATTTATTGAGTGTCACATGCCAAGCATCGCACTAATAGTTTAATTATGTATTCAGTACATTTTTATACACAAATTATGCCTTTCAGTCATTAAAACCAACGTATGATATGAAAATTCACATTTCAGAGAAGAGAAAACTGAAGCTCAGAAAGAAAGGATTTCTCAGACCTGGCAATTTCCAAAGACTGTAATCAGTAAACTATAGGTAGTTGGTAATAATGGGGAAGTAAAAGTCATAAAAAGCTGGGTCAAGAGTTCAGCTGTAAGGCAGGGATCCTAGTTGCCCTTGTAATAACTAATCAGTTTTGGGTGGTCTGCATAGAAATCTCAGGAAGGCAGCATTCAGATGTTGTTGTATCTAAGATGAGAGAAGGGCTGACTAGGAAGAGATGGAAGCTGTGCTTTATTTATTCATGTTATAGCCAGTCTGGTTACACTGTACTAGTCAAAGTGTAGGAATAGAAGAATAATTGTAAAGAGTAAGAAAAGGAGCATTCCTTAAAAAAAATGTAATGATTAATAGCAACAGTCACTAAGAGACTCATTAATAAGTTTCAGTAGAATAGTGGGAATAGATTAAAATGTATATACAGGAACAAACTATTTGCTCTTTTAAGATGGAACTTAAATATCCAAATAAGAGCTGGAAGACACTCGCTGCTAAAATTGGGAGACACGGATCATGAAGGGCCAGCAATGACCTTGGGACACGTAAATACAGAAAAGACAACCTAATCATGGGAAATGAGAGAACAAAGGTGACTAGAAACAGCCATTTTGGAGGCTTAAGATCAGATTGAAGTCAGTCTGTCAGTCCAACGTGTGTATGGTATTTTGTGACCCAAAAAGACCACATACACTTATTTAGCTTTATAATAAACGTACCAATATTCGACAAGCAAAATGCCTTCTACATCATGGTGCATCTAGTGGTTATTTAGTCATAACTCAGTAAAAAGTTAGAGAAAAACTATCAAGTTTGAATAATGAGGCAAAAATATTTTTCCTTTTTATACTGTTTTGTGTCTACTTATGGTAATTTCTCACAGAACTGCCTATAGCTTAGTCAGTCAAACCATGTCATAAAACTCAAGTGCAATCCCACAACTTACAAATATTAGTGGTAGGTTTGTCTAGATACAGAAGAAAAGTGCATAAAGTGTGAGAGAATTAACACTGGAAATTCTTACTACATGGCAGGCAGCTTACATATATTATGTATCACAATTAAATAAAATTAATATTATTCCCATTTACAGATAAATATGAAAATGTATCATCAGAATAATAATTTCCTAATAAAGTAGGTACAGTGGCTCATGCCCATAATTCCAGAACTTTGGGAGGCCAAGACAGGAGGATTGCTTGAGGCCAGAAATTCGACACTAGCCTGGGCAGCATAGCAAGACTCTGTCTCTACAAAAAAATTTAAAAAATTAGCTGCGTATAGTAGTGCACACCATGGTCTCAGCTCTTTGGGAAGCTGAAATAGGAGATCCCTTGAGCCCAGAAATTCAAGGCTACAATGAGTTCTGATCTAACCACTGCACACTAGCCTGGATGACAGAGTGAGATCCTGCTTCAAATAAAATAAAATATGATATAAAATAAAATAATAAAATATAAAAATTTCCCAATACACATTGGTACAGAAATTTAGCCCATTTCCATTAAAACAGAAATATCAAGCTTTTAACAACATTCTACACCACTAAGTAGAGAAGAGAATGGGCTATGGATGCTTCTGAGTCTGGTCTTTCCCACAAAATACATTTCGCCACAGAAAGAGGATTGTGTAGAAGGTTGTTCCAAGGTGATTTTTTCCACATAGCTGATTTGGTTTATTGAGAGCTTCCACTTCACATGTTCATAAAGTAAACAGATTCTAGGAGTTACTTGGAGACATGGCAGCAAATGGTTAACCATTTTTTTTTTGTTTTGTTTTCCAAAAAACTATTTTTTTTTTCTTTGTTCCTACTGACTTATTTATTTATTTATTATTATGATACTTTAAGTTTTAGGGTACATGTGCACAATGTGCAGGTTAGTTACATATGTATACATGTGCCATGCTGGTGCGCTGCACCCACTAACTCGTCATCTAGCATTAGGTATATCTCCCAATGCTATCCCTCCCCCCTCCCCCCACCCCACAACAGTCCCCAGAGTGTGATGTTCCCCTTCCTGTGTCCATGTGTTCTCATTGTTCAATTCCCACCTATGAGTGAGAATATGCAGTGTTTGGTTTTTTGTTCTTGCGATAGTTTACTGAGAATGATGATTTCCAATTTTATCCATGTCCCTACAAAGGACATGAACTCATCATTTTTTATGGCTGCATAGTATTCCATGGTGTATATGTGCCACACTTTCTTAATCCAGTCTATCATTGTTGGACATTTGGGTTGGTTCCAAGTCTTTGCTATTGTGAATAATGCTGCAATCAACATACGTGTGCATGTGTCTTTATAGCAGCATGATTTATAGTCCTTTGGGTATATACCCAGTAATGGGATGGCTGGGTCAAATGGTATTTCTAGTTCTAGATCCCTGAGGAATCGCCACACTGACTTCCACAATGGTTGAATTAGTTTACAGTCCCACCAACAGTGTAAAAGTGTTCCTATTTCTCCACATCCTCTCCAGCACCTGTTGTTTCCTGACTTTTTAATGATTGCCATTCTAACTGGTGTGAGATGGTATCTCATTGTGGTTTTGATTTGCATTTCTCTGATGGCCAATGATGGTGCGCATTTTTTCATGTGTTTTTTGGCTGCATAAATGTCTTCTTTTGAGAAGTGTCTGTTCATGTCCCTCACTCACTTTTTGATGAGGTTGTTTGTTTTTTTCTTGTAAATTTGTTTGAGTTCATTGTAGATTCTGGATATTAGCCCTTTATCAGATGAGTAGGTTGCAAAAATTTTCTCCCATTTTGTAGGTTGCCTGTTCACTCTGATGGTAGTTTCTTTTGCTGTGCAGAAGCTCTTTAGTTTAATTAGATCCCATTTGTCAATTTTGGCTTTTGTTGCCATTGCTTTTGGTGGCATGAAGTCCTTGCCCATGCCTATGTCCTGAATGGTAATGCCTAGGTTTTCTTCTAGGGTTTTTATGGTTTTAGGTCTAATGTTTAAGTCTTCAATCCATCTTGAATTGATTTTTGTATAAGGTGTAAGGAAGGGATCCAGTTTCAGCTTTCTACATATGGCTAGCCAGTTTTCCCAGCACCATTTATTAAATAGGGAATCACAAGCATTCTTATACACCAATAACAGACAAACAGAGAGCCAAATCATGAGTGAACTCCCATTCACAATTGCTTCAAAGAGAATAAAATACTTAGGAATCCAACTTACAAGGGACGTAAAGGACCTCTTCAAGGAGAGCTACAAACCACTGCTCAAGGAAATAAAAGAGGATACAAACAAATGGAAGAGCATTCCATGTTCATGGGTAGGAAGAATCAATATCATGAAAATGGCCATACTGCCCAAGGTAATTTACAGATTCAATGCCATCCCCATCAAGCTACCAATGACTTTCTTCACAGAATTGGAAAAAACTACTTTAAAGTTCACATGGAACCAAAAAAGAGCCCGCATCCCCAAGTCAATCCTAAGCCAAAAGAACAAAGCTGGAGGCATCACACTACCTGACTTCAAACTATACTACAAGGCTACAGTAACCAAAACAGCATGGTACTGGTACCAAAACAGAGATATAGATCAATGGAACAGAACAGAGCCCTCAGAAATAATGCCGCATATCTACAACTATCTGATCTTTGACAAACCTGAGAAAAACAAGCAATGGGGAAAGGATTCCTTATTTAATAAATGTTTAACCATTTTTTAATGGTAAAATCCAACCTGATTTTCTGAGTTCTCAACTCTCTTATAATAGACATTTAGAAGTATCTAATTCTTGAACTCAGAATTAACTATAATTTTAAAATGTGCCTATTGTGTAGACATTGATCTGTGATTATACATTTTGTCACAGTGATCAATAAAGCTAAATATAAAAATGAAAATGAACAGAAACTATTGAATTATGCACCACAAGGTGCAATCTGTATGCCAACATGAACATGCAGAAATTTCTGCATGCTATGTATATGCTACTTGTGATTTATTAATTTATACTTCATTTATATAAACTCAATATTTAAGATTATTGTATTTTAGAAGTAGAGGAAATCTGAAATTTTTAGTCCACCCCACTTCATTATTGTGCTATGGAAACAAGCCTGGAATGATTGACATCTTCCATAGATGAACAGAACCAAATAATGATACTTTAGCATGGAGATCAATATTATGTTTAATTTTATACAACCAGAAAATAAAAGTAAATGTAGCACATCTTTGAACATAGAAATATCAATGAGTTATGGTGTGTTTGGCCATTGAGTTCTGAAGGTCACTGTGGCCTTGTATTTACAAACGTTAAAGATAAAATTATTATCCAAAACAGTAATGTCCAATAGATTATTAATAAACATTTTAGATAGCTGTAAAAAGCACTGTGTTCTCTATAGTTCGTGAAAATTATGAGCTTAATTTCAATCCAACAGAAGTAATTCTGAAAACTCTAATGTTGTGATGATAATAATTCGGCTAAGAATTTTCAAACTATTGACTGGCAAAAATATGGCTAAATTGTAATATATGAGCTTCAAAGAATAAATGCACAATTACAAAACTTGATATAGCAATTTATTTTTAAAAGCCATTTGAGGAATCACCAAATAATTTCAAAATCATGATTAGAAAACCAGCAATGAAATTTGAGACTACTGGTATGACAAATCCTGTTTCAGGCCTTGTTGATCTAGAGTTACTTGCACAACCAGAATTTGCCAAAACAGGAAATAGGTGTTTCATATATACGGCTCTAACCTTCTCTCTCTGCACCTTCCTTCTGTCGATAGATGAAACAAACACTTCATCCTGCTCTGGAAACCACTGGTAAGTGATAACTCCTTTATTTCAAGGTGAACATTATTTATTTCAAGGTGAACAACCCATTTATACCTTATCAATGATAAAGTGATATATTCAGTATATTTTATCTACGATTTTCCAAAGTTTATTGATAACTTTTAATGAGAGTAATTATCTTAATATATTCATTTTAAGCTGAGAAGCTAATATATAGACAGCTTTATTATTCCAAAAGCACTTTTATCCAGTTTGAAATTTAAATAAATTTTTACCTTTCATTCTAAAGTAATATAATTAATTCCCACGTCTGTGACTTTTGGAAACAATTGTACTAGAAATATTTTTAATAGAAAAATGAAAAACTATGAATATATGTGTGTGCATACTTTTACATCAGTAACTTTTACTAATATTAAAACATACAGCTATATGGGATGCCATAGCAAAATTTTTAAATTAGTCACAACAAAATTATAGCACTGATCTCAAGATTAAAAAGTATTTTATTAAAGACCATCAACATAAAATGCAATTTACCTCATGAAATGCACTCAGATCAAAAACAAAAAAAAAGACTTTTAGAAGTTTTTCAGTCAAAAGTCAGTCTACTCAGTCATGTTTATGTAGGTAATTTGAATATAATATCTATTGTGCATATTTCATCTAAGGAAGCAATTTCCACATAGAGCTTTATCTTCTGTAGCATATTAGAAGTGATTCTGAAGAATCAGATAGTAGGAGACCACAGAACTACCTAGTGACAACATGAAAGGGGTTATTTACCACTAGACAGAAGATTTTAAAGTAAAATGCTTTTCTTCCCTGTGGCTAAATGCTATCCAGGAAACTCTGGGAGTATTTACAATAGCCATAGAAGATCCGGTGTTGCCTCTTCTGCTAGTTAAAACCAAATCTAGAATGTCTGCCTTTATGACTAAGACCTCTGAAAGTGGATCAAAAGAAATTAAATTGATGACAAGTTTCAAGCCTGGGAGTTACCCTACACTGATGAGTTGTGAGGTAAATTGGGGCTTCTGATTTGTAAGAGGCAGGGATGAATTGGGAGGAAGAGTGTCATAATTCTCAAGTAATGTAAATCTGATAATTGCTATGAATTTCAGTTACGTTATTTATTGAATTCAAGTAAAAGGGAGGGAACTCGTCCTTGAAAAAAAAAGTGCTTCTCAAGAAATGCAAGACAGCTATTCTTATTTGGATATCTTTACGAATTTCTTACTTGATGAAGTCTAGCAGTTTTGCAAACTTTGCATATTGGCATAGGCTGCTTTCTGTATCACAGATACATAATAAGATGAAAGAAAGTGATCAGAATAAAGATTAACCATTAAATTTTAAGTAACAAAATATTGCATCAAATACTTTTCTGTGCTGTGACTAGTTTATAAATGTGTCTATACCTATAGTGCACACATTATACTCACATGTGTTAATGCTTTTGACATCTTTTCTAATCCACATAATCCTTTAAAATGTTTCTATATTCTGTTCTCCCTCCTTTGCTTTTTAATGTTACAATGTTTGGTCTGTCTCTTAAGTTTTGTATTTTCCTCCATTGGTTGATTTATCTGTTCCTACGATAATATCACATTTTTGTCAACAAATGTTTGAAGTCTATCTTAATAACTAATGTGAAAAGATAATCCAATTAATTCTTCTTTCTTTTTTTTTCTTTTTCTTTTCTTCTTTTTTTTTTTTTTTTTTTTTTTTTTGAGACGGAGTCTTGCTCTGTCGCCCAGGCTGGAGTGCAGTGGCACACTCTCGGCTCACTGCAACCTCCACCTCCCAGTTTCAAGCAATTCTCCTGCCTCAGCCTCCCCAGTAGCTGGGATTACAGGCATGCACCACCACGCCCGGCTAACTTTTGTAGTTTTAGTAGAGATGGGGTTTCACCATGTTGCGCAGGGTGGTCTCGAACTCCTGAGCTCAGGCAACCCACCCTCTTTGGCCTCCCAAAGTGCTAGGATTACAGGCATGAGCCACTGAGCCCAAGCAATTCTTCTTTTAAAAGTTTACTTAGTTATTCATAAGCCATTTAAAATTTTGTATTGGAATTAAAGTAAACAATTATCAGGTTAGTTTAGGATTGATATCTTTATGCTAACATGTACCATTTAAAGCATTACAAAACTCTCAATTGATTCAGAACTTCTGCTATGTTCTTTATTAAAGTTTTAAGATTTTCTCCAAAAAGGATTTTTAAATTTGTTTTGTTGCTTCCCAGATACTGTGTAGTTTTTTAACTGTTTTAAGTGTTTCTTAAATCTTATATTCTAGTTTAGTGTTTTCAGTAATAGAAATGGTATTTTTGTAAGTTGATAGTGCATCTAGCAAAATTGTTAATTTTGGTGTGTTCTCCAGATAGATGATCTTATCATTTGAAAACAATAACAATTTTACCTCTTCTCTTACAAAAGTTACAAATATTTTATATATGTATTTTATATTATTATATATAACATATAATGTATACGTTGCTTTACTTGTATATATTATATACATATATATGTATATGTATATATTTTCTTTTCTTACGGCTTTGATTAGGATCTCTCCAGTACTGTGTTAAATAAAAGTATTAGTCGTTCTTTTCTTGTTCCCAATATTAAATGAAATGCACCTAGAATTTCTCCAATAACCATTACATTGTGTATAGATTTGCAGTGTATGCTTCCTACCAAAGTAATGATCTCTTCTATTTTTTCTTTAAAAAAAAAAAAAACTACATACAGGGGTTGAATTTAATGACGTATTGTTTGTCATATTACTTTGCTTTAGTCTGTTAATGTGATGAATTTTACCAATGAATTTTCTAATTTTGAATTATTCTTGCAGTCCTCATATTTTACTTGGTCATGATATTTTTAATACATTTTTTAAATTGATGAGTTAATATTTTGTTAGGATTCTTGCAATTCATTTATGAAGTGGGCTTATGTATTATTTACTATTATTCTTATGTCTTTTATGAGTCAATCCGGGAATTATGTCCACTCCTCAGATTACATTTCAGGAAAAAACAGCATTGGGAGGAAGTAGTCAAGCTAATTTGAACCATACAACACTAGGGAGTAAGAAGGTGTGACTGTAAGAGCACTGGAGAGTGCTATCACACATGACCTTATCATCATCGGTTCTTCACACAGGATGGTACTTTCGTTTTTTGGTTTTTTTTTGGGTTTTTTTTGGTTTTTTTTTTTTTTTAAGACGGAGTCTCGCTCTGTCGCCCAGGTTGGAGGGCAGTGGCGCGATCTCGGCTCACTGCAAGCTCTGCCTTCCGGGTTCATGCCATTCTCCTGCCTCAGCCTCCCGAGGAGCTGGGACTACAGGCTCTCGCCACCACGCCCGGCTAATTTTTTTGTATTTTTAGTAGAGGTGGGGTTTCACCATGCTAGCCAGGATAGTCTCGATCTCTTGACCTCGTGATCTGCTTACCTTGGCCTCCCAACGTCCTGGGATTACAGGCATTAGCCACCGCACCCAGCTCCACACAGGATGTTCTTACACTTCCTTGATGCTACTTTGCTGACACATAGCACTACAGCAAGCGTTTTTCTGTTGTTGCAGAATTTTGCAAATAAAAAGGAATCAATAATTGTTTTGAGGCAAGAGTAGGAACTAACAGGCATTACTTTAGATCAACCACTGCTGTTGGATGCAGCACTCCCCTCTGCTTCAGATTCACTATACACAACACACACACACACACACACACATCCATATACACAATTCTAGAAGTCATGAGAGACTTTATTCTCCTCAGATTTTCTCACTATCTTTTCAGTATTTTCTTGGAATCCCTATTTCCCTCTTGCTTCTATAACTTTTTCAGAGTTAATTTTGGGGTAGCAGCAAGAAGCTTGCCTATTTTGATATTCTGCCTGGAATAAAAGCCAAAGGCTTGCTTTATAAATGGACCATTTGATTAATTCTTCTCTTAGCACTAATCAAATTTGTCCTACTTCCTAATTTGCAAATCCTTATTTCCACAAAATGGACCGTTAAGGCCAGATATGCCTATAGAATTTTTTGTAGATATATGTTGTCAGTCAATATGCAGTGATATCAGGTCATTTGAGAAAATGATTTCCTTTTCCAAGGGAGTGTTTGAAACATACCAGTGGTCCTAACATCAGTGTGAAGAAGGCACAGTATGTTACAGTTTAATTGTATTATATACATTTATGCTTCAGAAAGACACAATTTGCTCTGCTGTAGATCTGGAATTAGTAGCAAACCATCACTATTTGAAATCATAAATCTTTGAAATCCAGGGATTTGGTTTTTCTCTAATCACACTTGAGATAAATTATTAATTTCTTTGGAAAAGGAAAACCAGAACAGAACAGAAAACCATAAAAAAGGTAGGACTCAGTGACTTACACATAGTAAAATAACTGTTTCAAGGGAAATGAATTAAGAGAAATCTACTGTTTATTTCCAGGAAACAGCAGAAAATAATGTATAACTAATACACTTAGCAATTGCTTCATGGAAGTGAATGACAGGAGAGGCTATTTTTTTTCATTCTTTCCAGTACCTTCTATGTGACACTACTACTAAATGGAATTGCAAACAAATCATTTTACCCTTGCACCTGCTATTTACAGTAGTCCCTTGGGAGGAGAGGTGGGGATGGAGTGAAATATTACAGTGACCCTCTGTCACCATTACTGGTCTTAAAGCTGATGTTATATCTTTATCATATTTATCTCATTCAAGTTGTTTACTCCCTGAGCCCTGAATTGTGCTAGATTCTTCCCCATCTCTCTCCATAAAGCATTGGAATGGATCACTGTAAAAGGAAATAAAATTTTACTCTCCTCTTTTGCACACATGAGAAAATTTAACCAGCTCCCACTCTGGGAACTTGAATGATGAGCTCCCGTAATTATATACTAGGACTCTGAGGGCAAGAACCAAGTCTTGTTCACTTGATCATGTGCAGCAATATTACAACATGTTATCCTGAATAGAGTGTACAAAACTTGATAAATGTCTCCTAAAGGAAAGAAGAATACCTAATTGTCTTTGACTTACAAATGAAAATAAGAATCTGTTTTTCCTCTTTTGCTCTCAAATTCTGCAGGAGACCCACTAGAGGGCGCATCTCTAAATACAGCACACTAGGAGTTAAGGCATCAACATATTAATTTAGAAGTGGAAGCAGGGCCAGGTTAAGTTATTTTTGAGTGAGTTTCAAGGTCTATAACACTAGTAGTTTGAAATCTTCTGGAGTTCCAGATCTGCATTCTGGCAACATCATTTCTCGTGGATTCTTTTTTTTTTTCTTTTTCAGGCTTCAAGTGTATTTATTAATGCATTGGACAAAATAAAACCACACTTGTTATCAAAAGTATATCTCCCCTGCTCCCATTTTCTTGTTCTTCCATTGGAAATATCTTTGAAAAAGTGATACAAATGGATACCAGCAAAGTCCCATATTTGTGGGGTGATTGGGGGGCGATGCTGGGACGAGATGGTTTGTGATATTGACTTTAATAGCATGAAAATGGGTTTTGCAAGTGTATATCAGGCTGCATCCCAATACTTAGATTCACAGTGGGTGGGGTGGTGGGGTGGGGAGGTGCTGGTTAGGAGAAGGGAAAGCTGAATTTAGTGCTGGGAACCAGTCTGAGGTGGGAAGCTCTTCCTTTGGGAGTTCTGTGGGGATTTGGTGTTAGCTAAGTTCATAGTCTAAGGGAGACCCAGTCCCAGCCCCCAAGAGCTGAGGTTCAGGAGGGACCAGTGAATAACTAAGAAGGAAGAGCTTTTGTAGGATGAGTCACTACTTCTATTAGCATTCAGTCCAAAACAGAAGGCTAAGGATCTACCATATACTATTTGTTCTGCTTTCTTGTTTTTAAACTTAATAATGAAACATAAGCTTCTTCTCTGAGGTTACAAAACAACCATAAATGTATAGTGGTTTTTATGTCTAACATACTGCCATAAGAGGATGTATTCTCATTTACTTAGACATTATAGCTCCCTATTGCTAGGCATGTAATTAATTTACAATGTTTTAATCCTTATAAATGATAATGTGATGAAAATTTTATGCTTAAAACTTTTTTAGTATAGTTTATAATTTCAGTAGAATTCCAAGAAGTTGAATTAGTGAGATAAAGAATGTGAACATATTAAGGATATTAATACAGATAGGGTTAGTAATCCCTTAAACATGAGAATCAAATTACTACCCTTTTGTTTTAAGATCCAGAGGGAAAAAAATGTTGCCTTTTTAAATTTGAGGCATGGTATTAAAGAAAGTTTTGAGAGGAAAGGAGTTAGGATGCTGGCTGCATGGGTAAACTTGAAGAGAGTAGTTTAAATGTATGCATGAAAAGCGTATACTTATACCATAAATCATGCTGCTATAAAGACACATGCATGCATATGTTTATTTCGGCACTACTCACAATAGCAAAGACTTGGAACCAACCCAAATGTCCAACAATGATAGACTGGATTAAGAAAATGTGGCGCATATACACCATGGAATACTATGCAGCCATAAAAAAGGATGAGTTCATGTCCTTTGTAGGGACATGGATGAAATTGGGAATCATCATTCTCAGTAAACTATCGCAAGGACAAAAAACCAAACACCGCATGTTCTCACTCATAGGTGGGAATTGAACAATGAGAATACATGGACACAGGAAGAGGAACATCACACTCTGGGGACTGTTGTGGGGTGGGAGGCGGGGGGAGGGATAGCATTAGGAGATATACCTAATGTTAAATGACGAGTTAATGGGTGCAGCACACCAGCATGGCACATGTATACATATGTAACTAACCTGCACATTGTGCACATGTAGCCTAAAACTTAAAGTATAATAATAATAAAATAAAAAAAAAGAAAAGAAAAGCATATACTTAGAGGACTTTCTAGGGTTTGAAGAATGGCAAGTATATGAGCCAGATCCCTGATGGAAAAGAACTGGCACATGCTAACATCTAATTTGAAGAGATGTTAATAAGGTTATATTTATAAAAGTGTAGACAGCACTTAAGGAAATCGGCAAGGGCTAATGCAGTAGTATCCTAATAATAATCACAGTTGGAAGCTAGTGAATTGTCATTGTGAAGAATCCACTCCTAGAACCTAAAGATAGTAGTTACACAGAGAAGACTGCGGAGCTGCGGAAGAAGGAGGTAGAAAGTCCTTAGCATTTATAGGCATGCTTCAAGGTCTTCAGTCGGGAATTTTGGTTTGCTCTTTATAGTCCCAGTTGAAAGCATACTTTGAAAGCTGAATCCACTGTCATTCTGCTGGCTCCATGTGACAAATCTTCTCCTGTTACATTAATAATGAATTTGGGATAATGGAGGTCATTACGTTTCTCCCACCCCCATGTTACTCAACAGCATGTACTAATCATTTTAATGCAGATCCCTGTTCCACCAGCTTTGTTTTCCCAGCAATGACATTATTCCCAGTGCTGTTGTTCCTGGTTGCTGGGCTGCTTCCATCTTTTCCAGCAAATGAAGATAAGGTATGGTTGAAGTAAAAAATCTTCAGAAAAATTCAGGCAACCATGAGGGATAGCAAGCTACTAGATCAATCTTCAAAACTGAAAAGGTCTAGAGTGTCTGGTACATCATAAAGTACTCATTATAGCTCAAGGTAGTTAACATAATTATGTTTGAAGCTGTGGTGATCAATATGGTAGCCCATAGACACATGAGGGTATTGAAGTTCATTAAATAAATGACTTTGCTCCACCCTGCAAATTGCCTTGGAGATTTTTTTTAATGTGGTAAATCTTTTGAGTGATCCCATAAAATTTGCTATGTAATACATAAAACTCTTTTACTAGAGTATTGCATGTTACACATGCACTTAGGCTGAGCCTAAGCATTTTTTCTAAATACCAGACACCATTTCAGGCAGAAATTCCCCCTAGAGTCTTAGGGTAAATCATATGCCCCAATCCTTACAACTTCTTTGCTGCTGCCTGAGTGTGAATGTCTTAATAATTCCTATCATGTACCCTTGTCACTATAAGATGTTATCACTCATATATCTAGAAAAATCACATTAAGACCTCTCTTAACCCAGAAATTGGTATTTGTGGCATCAGAGGAGATTTTAGTTTGTCATGCCATGAATTATATCCCCATTCTGAAAACTTTCATCTAATACTTTTTCATTAAAAAGTCATAGCTTTGGCAGTCATTGACAATGTTTACCTAGTATTGGCAACACTTTTTAAAAATGGTCTTTGTTCCCTTGAACTAACATAGTTACTATTATGTGCAATTTCTAACGTTAAAAATAATTGTAATTTTATTTTCCCTTAGGATCCCGCTTTTACTGCTTTGTTAACCACCCAAACACAAGTGCAAAGGGAGATTGTGAATAAACACAATGAACTGAGGAGAGCAGTCTCTCCACCTGCCAGAAACATGCTGAAGATGGTAAGAGGTGATATTGCAAAGGAGAGGGGTGTGAACAAGCTGTGGAAGGAGCAGGCGGCTGGCAACTAAAATCTCTTAATAACTTTGAAGTTTACAAAGTTCTGTCTGTATTTTTTTTTATTTCATTTGAGCTGTGTAATGGGCAGAGCTGCATTTCTTAACTTCTCTTTATAATGGTTGCATAACATCAAATTCATAGGGCTATTTAAATTATGGAGGCAGAATTAAAACCTAATCTTTGGACATACAGTGAAAAGCCATTATGTTTTTCTGCTCCTTATCTTATCTGTCCTAATCTAAGATCAGAAAGACCTTTTCCCTTTAAGATAAATGCCATTTAGGGTAAATAACAATCTACTTTTCTGGGCCCTGTACCAAAGGCCACATGTCTCCCAAACATATTCAGTGAGGGGGAAAAAGAGAAAAAAAGAACTGGAAATGAAGTAAGCCAGCTAATTACTTCATTATTGGAAAAGTAATCTCAGCACCTCCACATGTTTATCAATATTTAGAATAAGACCATTACTAAAAATCTTTAGGTGTTTCTGCTGTCCTGTCATAAATAATTGGACCATAAACCTAGATTTTTTGATTACTTAGGGTAGGCATATTACCTATATTTCTTTGTGGAGCAGATAAAGGCACATCAAAAACATATATATTTGATTACTATAAAAATCAGAAGATGCTTGTACAGAAATTTTATGATGATGTAAATCAACCTATAACCTAATTATAAAGCTTATGCTCCTTTGAGGTTTGAGACATTAAGTGGGTATCTTTTTTCTGTCCTTGTTTCAGGAATGGAACAAAGAGGCTGCAGCAAATGCCCAAAAGTGGGCAAACCAGTGCAATTACAGACACAGTAACCCAAAGGATCGAAAGACCAGTATGTAAATTAGGAAATATTTGTTGAATAAATCAACAAGTAAAATAATAAGAAACCATGTTATGGTGTTGCATTAAGAAAAGTTTGTAAATAAATATTGCTTCTAATGCTACCTTTTTCAATATGGACTATCTATATGTAGAGATAACTCTGAGAAGCACCATCTGTGCTTATTGTTTTATATAAATTTTACAAAAACTGTTTCACACAGTATCACGTTTGTACCTCTCAATCAGCTCAGGAGTAAAGCAGGTTACAGATCATCTCTTCCCCAATTGCAGAGGTTAGAAAACCAACAGCCTGGAAGAAAATGATGATTGGCAATTAATGTCATATATAGGAAATTTGGAATTAGAATTTCTGGCTTCTAAATCAGTACTCTTTTTAGTGATAATATGCAGCCTATTTGTGTTTTGAAACCTACTTAATTTTGTTTCTATAAAATATTTTAAGTTTTGTCAAACTGTTCCTGAATTTTATGAAAAACATATTTAACATTAGCATTAACTTTTATTATTTTCATTTGAATTTTTGATGACAGTAAGCCATGTCTTTTATATTTTCTGGATGTTTACAATGCATACTGTATTAGACTAAAAAAATGACCTGCAAGATATAACCTATACATCAATAAATATAAAAACAAATTAGATAAAATATCATATGGATGAGCTATCAGATAAAATACTTATTGAATTATCAAAAATAACATAGGTAAAGGCAAGCCAAATTTACAAGTGGTAAATAACTGGCTTGTTTTGAAAAGAGGACTGCCACTGTTATCTATATTTTTGATATAAAACTATAATAAATTTATGAAAGGGGGTAACTATGGTCACGAGAAGATTGAAAGAAATGGTCTTGAAAATCCCAATCTATTGTTAAAATCTTAGCTTCTTTCTTTCCCTCTCAAAGGAGCTATACAAAGGTAGTTTATACTCTCTTTAAGTAGCATGTAGACATTCCTTGTTAAGCCATCCAAATATAAATATCAGTTTCATGGCTTGAAAAAGTGTTGAAATATTTCTGGGCTGCAAGGCACTTTTTTCCTTATTTTTTGAGCAGAGTGTGGCCTGTGATGTTCTGATTTGCTAAGAGGAGGCCTGTAACCTGTGAAAATATTGTCTTTTATGGTGTCATTTGCTTCATGTTTAGGGCTCTTAAGACTGAGCATAAGACTTTTTTAAAAATTCACACAAAATAATAATTATAACCACTTATTCAGATTCCTATATATGAAAATCTCTGGTGAGTATGGGCTAGGGCAGGAGAGGAATTACTAAGTTGATCTCCGCCTTCAGCAAGGTCACATTACAAAGCTGAAAACTCATAAGGCACACACATGTGAAGAATTCAATGTGTAAATAAATGAATCCAGGGAGAGCAGACATTAAAGAAAAAAGGCTTCTCCATCTACTCAAAGTTTTGCATGTTGAGACCAGCCTCAAGTATTGGGCAAATCTGGCTTCTATTCAGCTTATAGCTGATAAGGATCTGAGGCACCCTCCTTATGTATTAGTCAATATTCATTAACGGTGGGTACTGGGGACAGTATTAAAAAACAGAGATTCTTCTGTGTGTAGTGTGTGTGTGTGTGTGTGTGTGTGTGTGTGTGTGTGTATTTTGCCATTGCATGCTTTATTGCTTTCCTCATGAGTGGTCTGTTCCTTCTTAGGTCTAAAATGTGGTGAGAATCTCTACATGTCAAGTGCCCCCAGTTCATGGTCACAAGCAATCCAAAGCTGGTTTGATGAGCACAATGATTTTGACTTTGGTGTAGGGCCAAAGACTCCCAACGCAGTGGTTGGACATTATACACAGGTAAGGAGAAGAAATGAAAAACCATCTCCTTTATAAGTGCCCTAAAAAAAAGGATTCTTCAAATTTTGACTGATTCCAAGTTGAATTTGGGGGAAATTTCAAGTGAATATAGAATAGTCTGCCATTTGGTGAGTATTTCAGCTGTGAGCTGTCGTTTTTCAATAGACTGCAGGATCATGGTAGGGAAGCATAATCTTTGTCCAACAGTCTCAAAAAGGAATGTACATGGAAATGTAATATTTTTAAGTGTTTTAGTTTGATTCAATAATTTAACTAAATATAGCCATAAGGTATATGAAAACAAAATATGTCGGTAACATTCTTCTCCATTTTGTATTTCCTACTATTTGTTTTTTGGTATTTCCTTCTTCTCTAATGTGCTCTCATATCTTCACTTATTGGTTTATAGGTTGTTTGGTACTCTTCATACCTCGTTGGATGTGGAAGTGCCTACTGTTCCAATCAAAAAGTTCTAAAATACTACTATGTTTGCCAATATTGTCCTGCGTAAGTATATATTTTAGCGTTTATTGTCAATAATGCTAAATGCAATTTAACATTTAATAAAAAAAAACAAACTAAAAAGCATATTTCAGTAAAGGTGAAGGAGATTAATCTTTAGAAATGTTTTCTAAAGTTGAAGACACATTCAACCAACTTCTCAGAAAGATAGTTTTCAGTTCCAGTTCCAAGTATTATTGAACAGGAAGCTGTCTTTCCTCATGCCTAAAATAATTTGTCTCCTCTCTCAATTGCCTTTTCCTATGCTCATGGTTACTTCATAAATACATGTAGTGTGTAGTTATCTAAATATAATTTTATCAGTTCATGCTAAGTTTACACACGAGAAACTGGAAGCTTGATAATTAGTCCAGGGATAAAGTAAGGTAACAAACAAATGAGGAACGACCCATTTTAGTAATATCAGTCCTTTCTGCTCAAATGCTCTTACTTATGCTTATCAGAAGATTTCACATTATACATTAAGAAATGATTAAATCTTGGACCTCAAAGACTTTTAAGAGATCCACAATATATTTCAAATAGCCAAGAAAATATAATATCTTAAATTTTTGCTTCTTAGAATTTACCACAAAAAAAATTTCATGGAACCATCCATTAAGATCCTAATTTCTTAATTATCTTGGGTTTTCCACAGAAAGTCCACTTTTTTTTCTCAAGCAATATAGTTGACCTACTCACGAAAAAAAATCTGTGGATACATTGAAGATATATTCACAACATACCTATTAGCTTTAATTTCTTTTTAATATTTGAAGTTGTTCACCACTAGTGGGAGGGGTTTTCCCCAAACTCAGCTTTCTGCATGACTTATTTTGAGGCTGTAGATATCCCAGGTGATGTAGGATTCCAGTTTGAGAAATATGACCTGTAAGGTCATTTTTCAGCAAAGAATTATCATTGTTAATACAGAAAATTGAAAGACCCTGGGAGACTGCCTCCAAATGCCTGGTCATGAGAGGAGAGCATCTGGAGTCAGCATCTGAAGTGAGAGTTGGAATTAGTAATGAGAGAAAGCAAGGAAAAGAGAACTTCCAGAACACTTTGATATCTATTTCACATTTTTTTAAGTGCTCGCACACCTACAGCTATATTCTGTGAAGAAAGGCTGAGATTCAGCTACATAGCCTTGGACTGTTAACCTACTTAGTGCAATTAAGACTTTGACTTTCTTGTATTTTCAGATGATAATTACTGATAGGAAGATAATCATCAATGATGTACAGGCTAGTCACCGTAAGATGAACACACAGAGGAGATTAGTATTAATTAAATCTTTTTTTCCCTAACATTCCCATTCTTGGCAAACATAAACATCTGATACACACCAGCTTTAGACATTCCCAAACCTTCCCAAGCCCAATACCCTTTCACACACATACAGCAAAAACCATGTAAAAATCACCACCCCACCTAAAAGCCAAAATTTACGCTGAAACTGTACTTACCCTACTTCATATTGTAGAAATTATGGTATTTTTTATTTTTAATTATAAGTTACATTTAACATTAAATGTTATTTTTCATATTGTAACCTTCTGTGCTTCAGGAACTTTTCTTGTCTCTCTAGGGGATATGTTTTACCCCTTGCCAGCACCTTGTGGTACATCATCTTAGCAATTTGACGAAGTCTCTTGGGAGATGAAGTGTGTTGCCACATTGAAATATACTCTAAAAACTTTAGACTTTAATTATCCTATTTCAGTTTCTCAGGTTGCAAGATTATGATCAGGAAAGTGAATGAATATGTGAATTATTCTCTTAATTTGCATTATTGTCTGAATATACTCTGAGATTATATTTTTAATTATTTGACATAATTAAAAACATTTAATAAATACTCATGTATATTTGGTGACTGATACTAACCTTGGAACATAAACTAAACATAAAAATGAAAAATATTTGACATTTTTATTTCAAATTTCAGTGGTAATTGGGCTAATAGACTATATGTCCCTTATGAACAAGGAGCACCTTGTGCCAGTTGCCCAGATAACTGTGACGATGGACTATGCAGTAAGTTTGAAGTGATTAACTTGATAATAAAATAAAATGATCTGACATTTCTTCTAAGAATTGGGAAATCTGAAGACAACCAACTTAAGCAATGCCATTATGCAAAGGACAAAAAAAAAAGTCTGTGTGGCTCTGTCGCCTAGGCTGGAGTGCAGTGGTGCCATCTCGGCTCACTGCAACCTCCGCTTGCAGGGATCAAGTGATTCTCGTGCCTCAGCCTCCTGAGTAGCTGGGACTACAGGCACATGCCACCATACCTGATTAATTTTTGTACTTTTTGTAAAGACAGGATTTTGCCATGTTGGCCACACTGGTCTCGAACTTCTGGCCATCAAGCGATCTGCCCACCTCAGCCACCCTAAGTGCTGGGATTACAGGTGTGAGCCATCACACCCAGCCTTACAGAGTGTTTTTAAGTGAAAATTTTACACTGTTCAGTATCTATGTATTATTTGCAATCTAAAATTTGGCCTGTTATCATAAGTAACCTGTTGAAACACTTACCATCCATGTTATATATTGGCATATATGAAAATGTGTCTGTGGAAATAACATATTGTAATTAAATAGGAAGTTTATTCTCATCAAAGTTTATATCATTATACGAAATACAGCATTTTTTTAAAAAAGGAAAACAAATATACATCTAAGAGTATGAGACCACAGAATATGGCTCCGTCCAGACAGGGACTCCAAATACTTCAATTCCTCATATGCTAATGAATTTATCATACTAACTTCCTCATTTTTGCCATAGTGTAGTTACAGTCATCAAGTTTAATATAATAATCACTTGCACTTCTCCTTGCTAATAATTTTGTATATATTTTTAAAGTCAAAATCAAATCTGTATGTAGTATTAGCTTGCAGAAGCCTCAAAAATATTTTAGCAAAAAGGAGTAAATAAATATATATCTCATACAATTTCATTTTGTACTTTTATAAATAAAAGTACAAAGAGTTGATATTTTTGTTTAACTAGGATATGTTACTAAAATTATTACTGACAATGCAGTTGACCCATTCGTTGAGATTTTTACCTTTCAAATGCATTCACCTGACTGAATTGTAACATTTTTTTTCTGACTGAATTGTATAGCTATAATTCAGAATACTGATAATACCAAAGCTATAAATCAACTAAAGAAGGAAAATCCAAATATTTCCAGCACTGCCAAATGCTGTTTTCTAAGAAGCTTGAAATTTATCTTATTAGTAATAATCAGCCAACTGAAAGATTTTAAGCAGAAAAATGATAAGATCTGAACTGTGTTTTCTAAAGAGCTCCCGACAGTAGCAGGAAGAAGCAATTGGATGAAAGTCAGCTAGGAGACTGTTGGAAAAACCCCCACTCAAAAACAAATGGGTATCTTTACTGCATTAGGGCAAAATGAATGAAAAAAATAGGTATGAAAAATACGAATAAAGTAGAATAGTCAGTTGTTACCTGGTATTTTTGAGTATTGATTACAAAAAAAAAAAAAATAGAAACAAGTTCCAGTTGATTCCTGGCTCCTGTTTTGAATTGTTTAATAGTTGGGAGTGCCATTTCTCTGAAACTGGGTGAACCAAGTGAACAGTTGTTGGGAAATAATAAGGAAATGTCAAGCTTGTAGATAGGATGATGAATTTAGTTTGAGATTTATTGAGTTTGTGGCCACTGAAGGACATCCAAGTAGAAATGTCCAATAATCATAATGGCATTCTCTCCACCTTTTACATTATACATTTACATCTGCCTATAATAATTACTTAGACCTGAGAGAAAGACTGGCGGCATTAGAGTCTAGAACAACTGTATCCAATGTAACTTTCTACAGGGATGAAGATGTTCAATATTCCTATAAAGCAGCCCTTAGACACATGGCTACTGAGCACTTGATATAACTGGTGTTGTTGAGGAAAGACCTGAAATTTTAATTTTATTTAGTTTTAATTTTATTTAATTTTAATTAATTTAAGTTTAAACAACCACATGACAAATATCTACCATTTTGGATATTGCAGTTCTAGAGAAATTCATTTAAATTAATTTTACTCTGCTCACTTGTTGAGTGAGGAAAATATGTCAGTTCATCTTAGAAACATTTCCAAAAGCTCGAATTTAAAAAAGAATCAGTGTGTTTACCTAAGTGACCTTATGTGTCCCTCAGGATATAAAATGGCCATCTTAGTGTAATAATCTCAACTTGTTTACTCACTTCCTTACTCTCCGTTCATATAGAATGTATTGTTTGTGTTGCTGTTATGAAAGAAAATGATAATGAAGTGACTAATTTCTTTGTTTTTATTCCAGCCAATGGTTGCAAGTATGAAGATCTCTATAGTAACTGTAAAAGTTTGAAGCTCACATTAACCTGTAAACATCGGTTGGTCAGGGACAGTTGCAAGGCCTCCTGCAATTGTTCAAACAGCATTTATTAAATACGCATTACACACTGAGTAGGGCTATGTAGAGAGGAGTCAGATTATCTACTTAGATTTGGCATCTACTTAGATTTAACATATACTAGCTGAGAAATTGTAGGCATGTTTGATACACATTTGATTTCAAATGTTTTTCTTCTGATCTGCTTTTTATTTTACAAAAATCTTTTTCATACAAATGGTTAAAAAGAAACAAAATCTATAACAACAACTTTGTATTTATATATAAACTTTGTGACTTAAATTTACTGAATTTAATTAGGGTGAAAATTTTGAAAGTTGTATTCTCATATGACTAAGTTCACTAAAACCCTGGATTGAAAGTGAGAATTATGTTCCTACAACAAAATGTACAAAAAGAACAATATAATTTTCACATGAACCCTTGGCTGTAGTTGCCTTTCCTAGCTCCACTCTAAGGCTAAGCATCTTCAAAGACGTGCTCCCATATGCTGTCTTAATTCCTTTCACTCATTCACCCTTCTTCCCAATCATCTCGCTGGCATCCTCACAATTGAGTTGAAGCTGTTCCTCCTAAAACAACCCTGACTTTTATTTTGCCAAAATCAATACAATCCTTTGATTTTTTTATCTGCATAAATTTTACAGTAGAATATGATCATATGATCATATCTTCATTTGTAAACCTCTCTTCTCTTTGACAAACCTTCCTTAAAAAAGAATCCAAGATAATATAGGTAAATACCCTCCACTCAAGGAGGTAGAACTCAGTCCCCTCCCTTGTGAGTCTTCACTAAAAGCAGTGACTCACTTCCAAAGAGTGGAGTATGGAAAGGGAAACATAGTAACTTTACAGGGGAGAAAAACGACAAATGCCGTCTTCACCAAGTGATCAACATTAACGTCACCAGTGATAAGTCATGTGGATTTGTTCTAGGTAATCTTTCCAAAAATTCATAATCCCAATCTAATTATGAGCTAAAACATCCAGCAAACTCAAGTTGAAGGACATTCTACAGAATATCTCTGGGGTATTTTAGAGTATTCCTCAAAACTGTAAAAATCATGGAAAATAAGGAAATCCTGAGAAACAATCACAGACCACATGAGACTAAGGAGACGTGTGAGCCAAATGCAATGTGCTTCTTGAATCAGATCCTGGAACAGAAAAAGATCAGTAATGAAAAAACTGATGAAGTCTGAATAGAATCTGGAGTATTTTTAACAGTAGTGTTGATTTCTTAATCTTGACAAATATAGCAGGGTAATGTAAGATGTTAACATTAGAGAAACTGAAACTGGGTGAGGGCTATCTGGGAATTCTCTGTATTATCTTACCAAATTTTCAGTAAGTCTAAGAAAGCAATGCAAAATAAAAAGTATCTTGAAAAAAATACAAGAATTCTTTTCTTGACTCCATGTCACATCAAAGCTTTTCTTCAGATTATCTAGTTATTCTTTCCTAGACTTTTAACCTTCAGCTCCTTTATCCCACTGCTATATGTTTGATTTTGTCCTTTCAGGTAATATCAATGATCGGGTTGTCATATCAGATAGACATGCTTATCCAGTATCAAACTTCAGTAAAAATTTCAAGGATCTAAGTAATCATGAGGCAAAGGAAAACAGGAAGGTGCAAGACCGCCAATGCAGGTCCTAGATGCTATTTTTGGATGCATCTCTTAATCTCTTAAGCAATAAATTTCCTAATTAGTCTCCATTCAAAACCTTTCAATAGGCTTCAGAAGTAATTAGTATAATATTCACGATCTTAAACTGATCTGCAAGAAGCTGAATAATCTTTTTTATATTTCCCTCTCCAGTATCACTTCATTCCCCCCTCCCTCATTTCCTTTGCTCCAGTAGGATGAGCCCGTTAAATTATCTCAAATTCCTCAAGATTATTTTTACCTTATGGTGTTTGTGTTTGCTATTGCTCTGTTTGGAACAGTGATCACTGTATTATTTTCTAGAATTGCTACTTCACATTAAACATTATTTCATCAACAGATTCTTTTGAGCACATAATCTAGGGAAGCTCCCCCCATTTTCTCTCAGAGCTCCCTATATTTCTTCTTATAGTAATCATCACAGTGTGTAATAATTCATTCCTGTGCTTAACAAATATTTATTAAAGACACTTGTGGGTCGAGTATTCAATTAGGCACTTTGAAATAGAACAATTAGCAAGACAGACCAAATTCCAAATTTCATGAAGTTCACACTGTAGCAGAGGAAAGAGCAAGAAAACTACCTTGCAAATAAATACTTAATACAATGTCAGGAAATGACAAACGCTATGAACTAAACTTGGGAAGAGGATAGAGCATAATGAGGATAGGCTGAGAGGGAGAAATGTTAATTTAAATAAGATTATCATGTAAATCATCTCTAAAGTGCTATTTGGAGCTTTGAATTTATCCTTTTAGTAATGAACAACCAATTGTAAGATTTTAAACAGAAGAGTCACAAAATCTGAATTGTGTTTTATGGAACAAGAACACAATACAAGTGAGAGAACCACCAATAGATAATTTGATGGAGAAGACTTTCAGGCAAGAATAGTGAGTAAAATGTTACTGAGGTAGGAATAAACTTGGCATATTTGATTAAAGGCAAGAAGTCCATAATAGCTGGAGTAGAGGGAGCATGGTAAATAAAATATTAAAAAGAGGTAAGAAACTTAGCCAGGAATCTCGTTATATGGTGCCCTCTAGGGTAGGTAAAGAATTGGGATATTATTATAATTAAGGTGGCAAATCATCAGAGTATATTGAAGAGTGATATTATTAGATCTAATATTGTGAGAGGACAAGAATGGAAGCAAGACATCAGTTAAGAAGCTATTACCAGCCGGGCGCGGTGGCTCACGCCTGTTATCCCAGCACTTTGAGAAGCCCAGGCGGGCGGATCACGAGGTCGGGAGGTCTGGAGTAGTCCCAGCTACTCGGGAGGCTGAGGCAGGAGAATGGTGTGAACCTGGGAGGCAGAGCTTGCAGTGAGCTTAGATGGCGCCACTGCACTCCAGCCTGGGCTACAGAGCAAGACTCTGTCTCAAAAAAAAAAAAAAAGAAAAAAAGAAAAAAAAAAAAAAGAAACTATTCCCTAAAAAAGAAATTAACTTAAATTGTACTAAATTATAAATATATGTGTGTATGTGTATATATATATATTATATACCATACTAATAAAATAAAGACATAATATGATCATCTGAAAAAATGCAAATCAATGCACTTAAGATTTAACAGCATTTAATGAAAACAATTTTCAGAAAACTATGAATAGAAAGTAACTTTCTTATTCTAATACAGAGCATCTGCAAAATCAATCCCTGAGCTAACCTTATACTTAATAGTGAATGACTGAATGTTTTTTCTTTTTTTTCTTTTTTTTTGATTATACTTTAAATTTTAGGGTAGATGTGCACAATGTGCAGGTTTGTTACATATGTATACATGTGCCATGTTGGTGTGCTGCACCCATTAACTCGTCATTTAGCATTAGGTATATCTCCTAATGCTATCCCTCCCCACTCCCCCCACCCCACGACAGGCCCTGGTGTGTGATGTTCCCCATCCTGTGTCCATGTGTTCTCATTGTTCAATTCTCACCTATGAGTGAGAACATGCGGTGTTTGGTTTTTTGTCCTTGCGATAGTTTGCTGAGAATGATGGTTTCCAGCTTCATCCATGTCCCTACAAAGGACATGAACTCATCCTTTTTTATGGCTGCATAGTATTCCATGGTGTATATATGCCACATTTTCTTAATCCAGTCTATCATTGTTGGACATTTGGATTGGTTCCAAGTCTTTGCTATTGTGCATAGTGCCACGATAAACATACGTGTGCATGTGTCTTTATAGCAGCATGATTTATAATCCTTTGGGTATATACCCAGTAATGGGATTGCTGGGTCAAATGGTAATTCTAGTCCTAGATCCCTGAGGAATCGCCACACCGACGTCCACAATGGTTGAACTAGTTTACAGTCCCACCAACAGTGTAAAAGTGTTCCTATTTCTCCACATCCTCTCCAGCACCTGTTGTTTCCTGACTTTTTAATGATCACCATTCTAACTGGTGTGAGATGGTATCTCACTGTGGTTTTGATTTGGATTTCTCTGATGGCCAGTGATGATGAACATTTTTTCATGTGTCTTTTGGCTGCATAAATATCTTCTTTTGAGAAGTGTCTGTTCATATCCTTTGCCCACTTTTTGATGGGGTTGTTTGTTTTTTTCTTGTAAATTTGAGTTCATTGTAGATTCTGGATATTAGCCCTTTGTCAGATGAGTAGATTCCAAAAATTTTCTCCCATTCTGTAGGTTGCCTGTTCACTCTGATGGTAGTTTCTTTTGCTGTGCAGAAGCTCTTTAGTTTAATTAGATCCCATTTGTCAATTTTGGCTTTTGTTGCCATTGCTTTTGGTGTTTTAGACATGAAGTCCTTGCCCATGCCTATGTCCTGAATGGTATTGCCTAGGTTTTCTTCTAGGGTTTTTATGGTTTTAGGTCTAACGTTTAAGTCTTTAATGTTTTTTTCTTTTTATTACTTATCATTGAAAAGATGATTGCATCATTTTTTATCTGGAATCTGTAATCAGGAATAAGGCAAATATGTTAGTTTGTACCATTTTTGTTCTGTAAACCAAAAAGTATCTGAAACAAGTGTCAATCAATTTAGAAAGTTTATTTTACCAAGGTTAAGGATGCGCCTGTGACACAGCCTCAGGAGGTCCTGACGACATATGCCCAAGGTGGTAGGGCTACAGCTTGCTTTTATACATTGTAGGGAGATATAATACATCAATCAACACATGTAAGATTTACATTGGTTCAATCTGGAAGGGCAGGACAACTCGAAGCAGGAGGGCTTCCAGGTCATATGTAGATTTTAACATATTTTGATTGGCAATTAGTTGAAAGACTTATTATCAGTAGAAAGCAATGTCTGGCTTACATTAGGGCATTGTGGGGACCTAGGTTTATCATGCAGATGAAGCCTCCAAGTAGCAGGCTTTGGAGAGAATAGACTGTAAATGTTTCTTATCAGGCTTAAGGCCTGTGTTGATGTTAATGCTAGAGAGGTACAATGAGGCATGTCCGACCCCCACTTCCCACCATGGCCTGATACAGTCATTCAGGTAAAACTTCAGGGTGCCCTAGCCAAGGAAAGAGTGATTCAGATGATTATGGGGAACCTTTGAATTTTACTACTGGTTTACAGTTCACTATTTAAATTATAGCCAATGCAATAAGTAAAGGAAAAAAATTAAAGGTATAGAGATTTAAAAGGCAGAAACTGCCTTAATTTGAAAATTAAAATGATCTTGTAGAAAATCTGAAGAAATCAACAAAAAAGCTACTAGAACTAGTAAGTTTAGCAAGGTCACATGATTAAAAGGAGGGAGGGTATCTTACTGATAGAGGAACAGAATAATAATTACAGTGGAATTCTCATTAGAAACCATGCAAGCCATGCAAGCAAAAGAAAAAACCAAGATAATGATAAAGAGGATCACAGTTTTTACTGCTGTATGCCAGGGGAGGTGGCAACAAATACAGATCGGAACTGATTTAGAGATTTGTGACGCAGAACATGACAGGACTCTGTGTCTTTAACTCTCTTATTCTATATCAAGAGCCAAACTTCACTCATCACTTTTGTTGATAAGATCTACAACGATGGTATTGTACAGCTGAAACTAAACATGAGAAAATAATGATTTCAAAGAAGCCTTGTGCTACATACGTGGGCATTATCTCAGTAAGAGCCTCCTGATCCAAATAGCTTTCAATGCACAGGAAACAATATTCATCAAAATAAGAGTATATATCTTTCCACATGCATAAAATATATCTGGTATTGTTCTAGCAGTGAATCCATACAGGTCTGCAGCAACCTCAATTCTTGCCTCCTCAGAAGAAATAATTTGACCAATGGAGCATAAGGCAGAGAGACCAAGGCAAGTTTTAGAGCAGGAATGAAAGTTTACTCAAAATCTTTAAAGCAGGAATGAAAGGAATTAAAGTACACTTGGAAGAAGGCCAAGCAGGCAACTTGAGAGATCAAGTGCATGGTTTTGTCAGAGGTGTGTGAACCAGAGCAACTCCATCTTAAATAGGGGCTATGTAAAATGAGGCTGAGATCTACCAGGCTGCATTCCCAGATAGTTAAGGCATTCTAAGTTACAGGATGTGATAGGAGGTTGGCACAAGATACAGATCATAAAGATCTTGCTCATAAAACAGGTTGCAGTAAAGAAGTCAGCTAAAAGCCACCAAAACCAAGACGGTGACAAGAGTGACCTCTGGTTGTCCTCACTGCTACACTCCCACCAGCACCATGACAGTTTACAAATGCCATGGCAACATCAGGAAGTTACCCTATATGGTCTAAAAAGAGGAGGCATGAATAATTGACCCTTTGGTTAGCATATAATCAAGAAATGACCATAGAACAGGCAACCAGCAGCCCTCATGGCTGCTCTGCCTATGGAGTAGCCATTCTTTATTCCTTTACTTTCCTAATAAACTTGCTTTCACTTACTCTATAGACTCACCCTGAATTCTTTCTTCTCTGAGATCCAAGAACCCTCTCTTGTGGTCTGGATCAGGACCCCTTTCCTGTAACATCTTTCCAGTAACCATGAAGAGATAATACTGAGGAGACTCCCAACCCAAAGGAAATAGACTGCAGCACTGATTGGCTGACTTTAGGTAAGTGGGGCACATATACCTGAGTAAAGAATGGGATAGGGTTAGAGGCCCACTTAGGGGAGTTAGAGTCTCTCCTAAGACAGAGTAGGTTAAAAGGCTCCTCTTAATAAAAGTAAGGATGCTTGACTGAACTTGGGTTCAAGGCCCAACTTAGGAAGGTTAGAGTCCTTCCTAAGATGTAAGGGGTTAGAGGCCACTGTCAGTAAAATCCCTTTTGGCTAAAAACAGGTTTGGCACTATGGAATGTTAACCACTATTCTCTTTGTATTAATCTGCCTTGCACTCTTTGGTGACAGCTGTGGGTGACAGAATTAGGCATGTAAAGGATCATGGGACATGGGGAACTTTTTCCTCCATAAAAGGTGAAACTTGATTGCCAAAGGGAGTACTGGAAAAGATCCCTTCTTGACTGACAAGCAGCCACCTGAACTTTTGATTCAGTGCCAGCTGCAATGGGTGGGTCTTTCTCTGGCCTCTCTGAGCACCTCACTTCCCCATTCTGCTGTAAGCAATGCTTTTCTCCCTTCCCCTTACTTTCTCTCTCTGTGCAAACCTGTTGAATGAATGGTAAAAATCAGTGTTTATTTTCTCTTTAAAGTTTTGATTAATGGGAAAAAGGATTTGTGAGACTAGTCTTAAACTATAATAAATACGGTGTGCTTTGTGTGTCTTTTTGTATTGTTCTGTCATAAAAGAGTGGTACCTTAGGATAGAATGTGGGCTTAGTACTCCCATAAGCCCACTGTTCAAGATGACCCAGCAAACTGGTCAGTTACAAACTTTGCTGCAAGTCCCTGAAAAAAAATACAAAAACCTGGATGAGGTTTCTGTCTTGTCTTGTATGTCCTTGGGAGTGTCACCTTGCAACCTTGTGGCAGTACTTTCTCTTGGTCTCCATCATCACAGTGGCAGCCCAGGTTCAGGGTTCAATTCCCAGCTTAGGGAATGAGTCCTTTATCTTATTCTGTCTATGTATTTATCTATGTTGTGTGTGTGATATAAAAGAGCTTTAATTAATTGGTTTAATATAAGAGCTCAAATAGAATATTTTGTCAGAAAAGTAAAAAGTGTAATATCTTTTATTTAGTTCATGTGACTTAAGTAATCTTTGGGAAATAAAGACAGTTTTAAACATTATTGGTAAAATAAAAATATCTTCAAAATGTAAACATTTGGTCTAAATTATACAGGTTAGATATTAGGTTTGCTTTAAGGTCATAAACTGCTTCTTCAACTTTCAAAAATTGTTCAATTTATTTTGGAGCATTAGATTCTATATAAAGCCTGGGGACATGCGGTCGGGCGCAGGGGCTCACGCCCAGAACTTTGGGAGGCCGAGGCAGGCGGATCATGACGTCAGGAGATCAAGACCATTCTGGTTAACACGATGAAAACCCATCTCTAATAAAAATACAAAAAATTAGCTGGCCATGGTGGCATGCGCCTGTACTCCCTCTACTCAGGAGGCTGAGGCAGGAGAATTGCTTGAACCCGGGAGGTAGAGGTTGCAGTGAGCCGAGATCGCACCACTGCACCCCAGTCTGGGTGACAGAGAGAGACTCCATCTCAAAAAAAAAACAAACAAAAAAACAAAAAGCCTGGGCACATGTTGAATTATCCATGTCCCCTATCTATGTAAACAAGGTTATAAAGAAAAGAGATTTTATATAAGAAAAGATCTTGTATGGTAAATTCTTGTTCTAAAGTAAAATAACTGGTTGTTTAAAAAGAGGGATGTTTAGGACAAGTCAGAAAGCCCAAGCACTTCATTGATGGTCTGGTTAAGTCATGAAAGAATTTATAAAATAGAATTTATGAAAGAAATGTGCAATTTAAAGGTGACTAGGCCTCTTAAATGCTTCATAAAATGCCACTATGACTCTTAACTGTACAACTTGCCTACTTTACAGCTAGGTAAAGCCTGAGACATGTGGAGTTAGACATTGGAAAAAGTCAGACCTTATCTGCACTTCTATCTGGATCCTAGGCTCTACACTTAGTACATAATTAAAATCCTGAACTTACCAAGGTTTTCACCAAAAGTAAACGTTGCTAAGAGTTAACATTATAACATGTAATTGAGACTACTGAAGAAAAAGTTTTACATGCAAGGTGTACAAAGAAAGTAAAATGTGTTTTCAGTTTAAAAAAAATTATAAGAAGTCATGGGAATGTGACTTGTTTTTTGCCTAAAGGGTAAAGGATTGTTTGAGTTCAGATGAAGCTGAAGCTTTAAGCAAGTTGTGAAAGGTTTGTGAAAAATTAATTGTAAAAGAAATTCTGGGTGTGAACATATTGACTAAAGTTAAAGCAGTATTATTTCAGTTTTTCTAAAAATTAAACATTGGAATAAAAGCACAACAGGTTTTTCTTAGAGCACTGATCTACTATTTAACAAAAATTTATAAAGAGTTATAAAAGATTTAAGAGAATATTACCTTATGGTCAGACATTAAAATTGGATAGATTTGTCTATAAGGTTTTATTAAAAATTGGGTTTAAGTTAATAGTACACTAACGCAGAAGTGAAATTTGGCTTATTTGATATAAAAGTCATACAGGAAGCATTGTCAAATATGAAATGGTGTTTGGCCTTCTTTGGGCTGTATTTGTATTAGTATGTTACTGGTATGTGTTCCAAAATTATAAAAATCTCCTATAATTTTGATATGACTTAGTGTATATTATTAATAATTGTTACATAAAATCATTGTATACCACAAAGGTAACCAAATTTCTTTGTCAATCATGTTTTTGACTGTGGCTGCCCTAAAACATTTTGTCATCCACAGACAATTATTGCCTTGTTTTAACCCTCTTAAAAAGGTGGTTTTATGATCAACTATAGGACTTTCACAGGTGCTAAATGCAGGTTTCCTGATATCTTTGGAAATTGTGACATTAGAATAGAGGAAAAAACTTTCAGGACTCTGATGAAGAGCTGAAATATTTATGACTATTTTTCAGAAGAGAAGTTAATGGCATGGACTAAACTAAAAAAATAATCTTTTTGACTGTACTTAAAATGTTGCTAATCCTTTGTTTTGTTTTTCAGAGTCTAGAAAATTTTATTTTAAGCTATTTACAGCCTTTAACAATTAGGTAAAGTATGCTTCTATGAACAAAATCAGGAGCACATTTGTTTCTCTCTGCTGATTTATCCAGAATTTGAAAACGGTTTGTGGGTATTCTTAATTTATGGCAATGTAGTTATTTGCATAAGTGCAATAAGAATCTGTTTTCTTTTGCAACAGGACACAATTGGAGAAATTGTTTATTTTATCAAAGCTTTGACTGGAATGCTGTGCTTTCCTTTAAGGAATCAAACTTGACTAGTAAAGCCAATAAAGGCCCTTCAGAAAACTGGCCTCATACCTTGTCTACACAGTCCCTCTACAGGGTTCCTCACCTTTGGTAAGTAAAGAATGTCACTTTCTGACAGGCCTAAAAGCCCCAAGTTGTCCTGAAACCTCAAGAGTGGAGGAATTTAGCCAACTGTTAGGTATTTGAGGGTAAAAAACCCATGGCTGGGCTTGACTTTGAAAAAGCCTTATCTGAGATTCCTTTTATGAAACAGAGTTCCATCAAAGCCAATTTTTAAAAAGCTTACGTGAAAAATAATTATTCTTGCTACACTTTATACAAAGAATCCAGCCAAGCATAATAAAGCAAGTCAGTTTTACCATTATTTGTCCTTCATAAAAATGGGAAACTGGAGAGAGAATTATGTTTCTCTCTCCAGAACTATGGTGTACCTGCTATTAGATTCTAGTCTCATCAGTTGTTTTGAGTTTTTTTCTGCAATTTAGACTAACCCTGCTTATTCTTGTGAACCAACCAGCAATCTCTGGCTGCTGCTCAGAAGAAAATGAAGGAATGGGTAATGTAAAAACCTGAATCAATATTCCAATTCTGGGCACACTGGAATCAGCTAGTGACCCCATATCAGCTTGGTTTCAATAGTTGCCCAATTCATGGAAAGCCTTCTAATTTAGTTAACTTAGGACAATTTTGCTTATTTTGCTTTGCTGTTTTAAAATATCTTGCTGTTGTGCTCTTTGTGCAGGAATAGAGGATAAACTTACTCAACTTTTTAAAAAAGTCTTCCAGGTATCACCTTTTCTTGGAATTCAAGAGTTATGAATGGCCTTCATCATACTAATGCATTCTGACTGAACTCCTCTGTACCCTGAACACAAGAGACCCTAATAGTTACACAGAAATATCATTGCCCCATTCAGCCTGAAGAAGTTAAAGAAGATGAATCTTCATCCTTCTGCAACTGTTAGGATGAAGGGTTCTCTTATAAAAGGGAGAGGAGAAATATCAGAGGAATGTGAACTGGAGCAACTCCATCTTAAATAGGGGCTGGGTGAAATGAGGCTGAGACCTACTGGGCTGCATTCCCAGACAGTTAAGGCATTCTAAGTAAAAGAATAAGATAGGAGTTTGGCACAAAATACAGGTCATAAAGACCTTTCTTGTAAAACAGTTTGCAGTAAACAAGTCAGCTAAAACCTACCAAAACCAAGATGGCAACAAGAGTGACCGCTGGTTGTCCTCACTGCTACACTTCCACCAGGGCTGTGACAGTTTACAAATGCCATGGCAATGTCACGAAGTTACCCTATATGGTCTACAAAGGGGAGACATGAAAAATGCACCCTTTGTTTAGTATATAATCAACAAATAACCATAAAAATTGGTAACCAGCAGCCCTTGGGGCTGCTCTGCCTATGGAGTAGCCATTCTTTCCTCTAACAATTTGACCTTTTGACTTGGGGTTTTATATGTTGGCATACTTGCAGGGTCTTGCATTACTCTTCCCTTGGATTAGGCCATCTGCATGTGCAGTAGCCTGCTAGCACTTGGGAGCAGCCTCATGCACAGTGTGTTTAATGGCGTTGTACACATGCTCACTTGAGAAATTTTTTCTTTACCAATACAGTTTTCCTAGAAGAAGTGTTTCCACTTGATTTAGTTCTAGAAAGTCCTTGAAAGTCCTTTCGTTCTCTGCCTCTAGGCCCTATTCTCCTGCCTCAATTCCTCCCTGAAAGATGTGATCTCTATAAGTCTTTATGGGAGGTGGAACAACCGATGGTCTTTCTTCTGTAAATGCTTTATGGCTGGCGTGGGGATCACAGACCTCTTGCCTTGCTCTCTCTAGTGGAGGAAGGGTAGCTCCTTGATGGCCAGTGGAGGCGTCTTCACCTGGAGCTGGCTGGAACCCTTGTCACATGATCATCTAAAGCTTAATGGTCTCTAGGCGAGAGGAAATGAATTGGGTTAAAGATTTAATGGGAATTTCAGGGAGTGGATATCTATTCTTTCAGCAATGTTTGTTATGGAAATTTGCAGGAGAAAAACAAAACCTGGTCTTTTCTAGGATCTATGTGTTTCCTTAAAGTCTTAGCACAAGCGACTCTGTTTTGGTTTGGTTTGGTCTTTTGGGGCCTAGTGAATGAACTCAGTCCAAAACAATGGCCGCCTATGCTTTTACTTAAAAAGAAAATTCCCCACTTTTTGATCGGGTTCTCACTTAGGTGAGAGTGTGACCAAAACTTAGGGCCTTAGCACCACTCTCGGTTACCATTATTATTTCTCGGTTACCATTATTATGAACCTTATTCATAGGTTATGGTGTCCTCATGGTCACACATTTCTTTCAGCTCTTGTCATTCTAGTTGAAGAGAGACCATTTGACATTCTAGCAATGGCTGCATGCAAGCATTTAAAACCTTTGAGAGAATACAGTGTACCAGGGAAACTATTATTATGACTATCAGGAGGATAATACCAAGAGTTTGGAGTATGCTCTTTACCCAGGTTACCCATAAACCAAACCACCTAAAATTAAATAGATCAAAAAATGAGCTAAAGAACCTACTTACTTAACTGAGCAATCTCTTCATTTATCCTCTACAGCTAAATCTCTATAGTCTTCATTTGATGTATTTCTCCATAGGCCACAAGTGCCAGCAGCTGCACAGAGACTTCTCTATTCAGCCAGTTCTATCACAATTTTCACAAGAGAATTTAAAGTCTGGTATTCAACTATAGCCTATACAGTAGAATCTGCTATAGAGCCTACTATGAAGAATGCATTTCTAATCATTGCTTCTTTTACTCCAAACCATGGAAAAAGGAACTAACAAATGATGCCCTTCTAGAAAAGCAAAGGACTCCTGGCAATGTTCTTAGAAGTACCTGTACTGTTGCTCTCAGTAATGGAGATCTGCTTTCCATGTGCTCTCCAACACATTCAGGCACCAAACTTACAAGTCTTCTATTCTGGATTTGCCCTTCATACAAAATCTATCAACACTTTTTAAAAATCTCTTCATATTCCACCCTTTCGTCCTATTTCTACTACTACAAAATTAATCTGGGGAATTGTCACCACACTTATTTTTCCTGCCATCAATTTGTCAGCTCTGTAAATCACCCCATGCAGTGAGATCATGTGGCTTTTATGAAATATTCTTTTGATCAAAGAATTTCTCAACCCTCCAAAATGTCAATGAAATTACTTTCCCATGTTATACAGCGAAACAAATCTCCTTAGACTTCTATACAAAGTTTCCTCAACCTTTTCAACAGTCTGTCTTTCTGTCTTGAATATGCCTTGTGATATAAAGATTTATCTGCTTTTGCTCTTCCAACTCTTTCTCCCTTCAAATCAAGCCATACACATTATTCAATAACAGTTCAAATGTCAAAACTTTCCTAGGTTTTACCCAGATCATATCAACTCACAGAACTCTCAATTACTGTATATATTTTTGGTCACCCTACTTAGCATTAAACTACACTGCCTAATGGTATTCTTTACTTATTCATATACATACTCCTTTCTCTCATAGTACTATGAGTCTTAGAAGAAAGAGATTTTATGTCCTTTTTTTTGTATTTTCTAAGAATCTATGTCGGGTCTATATTTACTCACTTAACAAATATTTACAAACTACCACCTATAGTTGGCATTGTGCTAGTTTTGGAGATACAGCAATAATCAAGACAGACATAGCCAATTTCTGAAATTCAGTTTCACCAACAATATCTGGCACCACAGCGCTCAAGTTGCTCTCATTCTGATATCATCAATGTGAATATGGGAACAAGTAATAATTACAGGAATGACTCTTCTCCAAAAATGAAAAATTAGATATTCATAGTAAATGATAGACTATTACAGTGCTGAGAATGAATTGTTTGGCACTAGAAAGAAAGAACAAACAGGTAGGCAGAGATTTTGTGCATATAGGTATTTGAAATGTCCAATTAATAACTTAAGCAAGATATGGTGAAAACATGAATATAGAAGTGAGAGACAGATTGAGGACTAGATTTCATAAATATTTAGAAAGGCAAACTGTCAGTAATAAATTTTGATTGGATGTAGATATAAGAGTTAAAGCAGTCCAAATTCCAAAATTTTTAGTCAGTGCTGCATGAACTGAAATAAGCAGCAAAAAGAAAACTAAAACAATGTCTATGTGCTGATCCCTTGAAATTACCTTGTAACACTGCCAAAGGAAAATGGCACTGAGCACCAAGTTTGTTATAGTTTCAGTTGTGCCCAAGTGAGTCTCCAGAGTTGGTGAAATCTCAAGCCCCTTATCGCATGGCTTACAGAGAACCAAGGTATGACGGATATTAATCCTTCGTTTGACATCTTTTGACCCAACTCTCTTCCTCTAGGTCATAAGCTAATTCACTCCTTTTCACTTTGAAAAGAACTGTGAATAGAAGAAAATGCACCTATTACTCATCCGCCTTCTGAGAGAGGCAACATGTCTTTAACCCATGCTTGACACATATGCTAAACTTGAAGCCGCTAGCCTTGGGTCAGGAATTCTGGGTATTTTCATAAGAGTTGTTCCTGTTACTCTTCGTGAATTTTCTCACCATAAAACTGTTGCCAACGGGGGAAGGGGGCAAGAACATGAAGTGTTTATGAGAGAGCCTGAAACTGACAACCTGTGTAACTGCAGTGCGTCGTTGGCATGATACTGGCAGCTCACTGCAAACCTAAGCACCTGTGGACTGCTAATTAGCTCTTTAAATTGAACTACATTAATTCACGCATTCTTGTCTGAATGCGAACGCCTCCTTTTTCAAGCCAACCCCTGGGCAATCCGAATCCTTATATGACCTCCCTCCTCCTCCTAGTACGGCGCAGGTATGCGAACAGACATCTTCTTTCGTCATCAAACTGGTGGTAATGAGAAAAAGAGAACTCTGCTTTTCACAAGGGAAAACGTGCAAGATTTTCTCCGTAGTGGGGGCGGAGAGGCGTTGGGAGGAGAGCAGCCCACGTAGGCAGGTAGCGGCGATGAAAGCATAAAGCCCAGTGACGTCGCCCACACGTGGCGCCTGGCAAGTGAACAATCGCGGTTAAGAGGGGCGCGCCGCAGCCAGCAACGCTCCGGCCCAACTGCAGGAAGGTCTGTGCTCTGGAGCCAGGGTAAATATAGGACCCAGATTGGAGACTAGAAACGGCTAGGGAGGGGGAAGTGGGGTGAAGCACAGGGGAGAGAACCATCGTTGAGGTGAGGGGGCTACTGATCCTCCTTCGCTCCCCTTCCGGCATCTGGAGGGCACATAGCTGATGTCGGGCAGACAGAGTTCAATTTTGTTGCTTAGCACCGACCTACCATAACTTTCAACATGCTTCTCTATGTTTAGTCTATTGAAACTTTTTACCTACCTTAAAAGATAAATCATTCTAAGTACATAAGACCCACTGAATCATAGTAGAAGCCTGAAGCCATTTCTCAGTCTGCTTTTTACGAAATCAAATTAAGATTCTTAGTTTCTAATTGATGTTTTGAATGTACAGTTATTAGAAACTGTAATAACAATTAGAATTGGGGTCATTGACTCTGCTGGACTTTATATCATCTATTGGCTTCCAGAATTAAAAAAAAAAAAATGAAGAGATAAACTGTTACCCCCAAATCCACGTAGTTAATACTTATCATGTGGGACACTGCTTATGGAAATGATCTTTTAAAGAATGGGTTGAAGTCCTAGATAAGGGGTTGGGAGTCTTGAAAATAGGTTGCAATTTTCCAGGCAAGTTAGCCAACTAGTAGTTACTGAACTTCAAGAAGTCCACCTTTTGTTAGTGTTTGAAGGAAATATCAGGACGTTGAAATACAATCTGACCTCAGAAGGACAATATGGTCTTAACACTGAGATCAAATAAATACAGTAAAGTATTAGAAACAATACTAAACAATTGAGTCAAAATTTAAGTTTGTGCCAAAGATTGTAGATACCATCTATAAGGGTATTCTTCACATCTTTATTTTAAATATTTTGTTTCCTTGTTATAGGGTTAGAAAATTATACACCATGGCCCTCCTAAAGACACTCTAGGAAAACCATGTCATCCTGATCTTAAAACACCTGCAAGAAAGAGCACAGTACTTCACCATTAGTAAGTAGCAAAGAAAAAAAAATGGTAGCCAACTTTTCAACTATATATCAATATGGGTTTAAAGGAATAAAATGTAATTATATGGAATGGAATAAAATGTAATTATATGGAATAGAAAAAAATATTTTTCCTTGAATATACTCTCACCAACAGTGGCATTGCTTTCATTGACGCAATGAAGATGATTATAGGTTAGATGGTTGAGGGTATGGGAGAGAAGAGCGGCAAAGAGGAGAATATGGCATCATGGCCTATTATAGAATTCTGGCTCATCAGCTGCATACACTGGGTGATTGAGCTATACAAAACTCTTCAGGCTCCTGTGTATGGCTTTCAATGAGCTGATGAGGATACAACAGCCCAGATGTTAGAGCATTTTCCTAAAGTTAGCCAGAAGGTCTCTAATAGAACCAGGCCTTGAACATGTGAATCTCAAATTAGATTATACTGATTATTTTTTTCCTGTAACACCTGGAAGGAAACACATGTCTCTTAAACACTTAGAAATTAGCAATTCAATCAAACAGCATATGTTTATAGAAAGATCTTATGAGCTCAGCAAACTAGCAGGCATTGCAAAGGATAATAAAAACATGAATAATTTCCGTTTATTTGTATTATATGCATAATGTGTTTATCGTATTAGAGGTGTTACATACATTGTCCCTTCAGTCTTCAAAGAAAAACCTGTGATACAAAAATCTACATTTTACATAAGAAAAAAACTGAAGCTTGGCATAGATTTCCTAGACCTGATGGTTTCCAAAGACTGCACCCGTAACCAATAAGCTACAGGTAGTTGATAACTAGAAAGTAAAAATCATAGACAGCTGAACTATGAGAGTTCAGCTATAAGGCAGAATCCTGGTAACCTTCACAGTAATTAACCTGTCTTGGGTTGTCAATATAGAAATACTAGTCCAAAAAGGCCACATCCAGATTATAGTGTGCCTAAGGAGAAGGGAGGACTGATTAGAAAGGGAGGGCATGATTTACTCATGTTAAAAACTATGTGGGAAGCAAATAATGTCAAAAGCATTATCAGACAACTGGCAATGAAGTTTAAGGTTACTGGTATGAAAAATACTATTTCAGAACTTTGTTGACTTAGATTTATTTAACAAAACCAGAGTTTGACAAAACAGGAATATGTGTAATATATATGCTGCTCTAAATCTTCCACCTTCTTTCTTTCTAAAGATAAAGCAGATATTTCATCCTGCTCAGAAAACCAACAGTAAGTGTTAAATCATTGATTTTAATGTGAATATTTTATCATGCCAATCATTTTTATGTTGTCAAGGGTAAAATGATTAATGAGTTTGCCCATGATTTTATTTTTTGTTTTATGTTTGTTTGTTTGTTTGTTTTAGAGACGGGGTCTCTTTCTGTCACCCAGGCTGGAATGCAGTGCTGTGATCATAGTTCACTGCTGCCTCAAACTCCTAGGCTCAAGTGATCATCCCACCTCAGCCTCCTGAGTAGCTGGGACTACAGGCACTTGCCACCATGCCCAGCTAATTATGTTTTGTTTTTGTTTGTTTGTTTGTTTTTAGTAGAGATGAGGTCTCACTATGCTTTCCAGGCTGATCTTGAACTCCTGGGCTCAAGTTATGTGCTCTCACCTCAGTCTCCCAAAATGTTAGGATTATAGGAATGAGCCACTGTGCCTGGCCTATCCATGATTTTCAAAACTTTAATAAATTTGTATTGAGAATGACCTCAAGTTAGTTTTATTCTTTTACAGTTAAGAAGGTAAATTACAGCAGTATTACACACACACACAAAAATAATTTGATATGTAAAAATTTTTTACATTTTATTCTAAAAATAAGTAATGGAATTAATTCTCATGTTTGTGACTTTAAACAATTATACTAGAACTACCTTTAATAGGAAAATGGAAAAGTATGGCTGTTTAAGTATATTGTATAAGCTGGCATATTAATGATTTTACTATTAACATATACAGTTATGTATTAATAAGGGAATTATTAAAGGAAAAATAGAGGGTCTCCATTGTGCTGCAACAATGTCTGCCTTTTCCCAATTAAAACTGGGTTTGTTTCAATGAGTTAATGTCTCTTACAAAGTCATTGACTTCAAAGTCATAATTGGATGAAGACTAATTTCTGACATTACCTAAGAATGTAGCATTGGCATAGGTTAATTAACTGTCTTAAGCCTTAATTACATCATCCATACAATATAAATAGTAATACCCAGTAAGGTATGGGAGTGAAATTGTATATCATTTTCCACAAACCATCAATAATTGTTCATCCCCCATCCCTTTTTTGCACATAATTGAGCATAAAGGCAATGGATGGAACAAGTATCAATGATACACTATTTACAGTAAGTGAAGCCTGAGAAGCATCACAGATAAATTGCTTGGAATTTTCTTTCTCTCCAAGAATTTGGGAGTGCCAATCTCACACACAAGAAACAAATCTAGGCAGCATAACTTTAATTTACAAATTAAACAATTTATATGACTAATGACAGAAAGGTGAGTGTTTCCAAAGCTAAGTGGTCTTGTTGCTTCATCTGAAGGACGTAGGATTTTTTGACATATTGAGAAAGGACAACATGGGTAACAAAATCCTGAGTGTCTTTTTAGGAGATAATGAAAATATGAAACAATCTTCTTACCAAATAATGGATTGAGTAAACTTGAACAAGCTATATTTTCAATGCATTAATTGTATTTTTTGTATACAGAGAAATTTGAAAATATTCACAAGTATAAGGAAGAAAATAAACATAACTTCTAGTTACTCCATTAGGGAAATAACAGCTAATAAAGTATTTGCACAACCATATCTGTGTAATCACAACCTTGTCATCTTAATTAGAGTCTGGTATAAATAAAAGGACAAACCGTTCTACTTTTCATATAGAATAGCCGATTGAGAGATGGTACATATTGAAAATAAACTTTCCTCCAAAAATTGAGATGAACAACGAACGTCAGTACTATAATTAACTATTAAGGAATCTATTTGCTTTTCGATGGCGTAAGGGTAGCAGAAGTAGGCAGAAAGAAGGGAGTATATCTCTATCTTTTATAGATGTACCTCAAGGGCATCAGTAGAGTTCTTCAGCTTATTTTTTTATTGTCACTATCAAAGACAAGGTAGGTCTCATTATGATTCTACTGGTACCATAGGGCAATTCTTCTCTTGTTCCATTGTTAATGAATCTGGGAATCACAGTTCCTTTGAGATAATCGAGATCATTATATTGGTATTCCCCCTCTTAGAAGTTTTTAAACTACTTATTTCAATGCAGACCTTTGTTTTTCTTGACTTAGTTTCCAGCAATGGCTTTACTACCGGTGTTGTTTCTGGTTACTGTGCTGCTTACATCTTTACCTGCCGAAGGAAAGGTAAGGTTAAAATGGAAAATCTTTTCAGAGCTATCCAGCAACTTTGTGGTATGGCAGGCTATTTTGAAAGTAAAGGAGGGTAAGAGAGTTTGGTATGTCAGAGTTTCCACTGGTTCAGAGTTCTCAGGGCACTTAACACAATTATTGAGATGAAAGGCCAAGGTTATGCTGTGTGTGTTCTGCATGTGTATGGTAGCCACCAGTCACATGTGACTACTGAACACTTGAAATGAGGTTTGAACAGCCAAGGTGTACTCTGATGGTAAGAAACTCACTAGATTTCAAATATTTAGAACAAAGAAAGAAGAAAATGTCTCATTTTTTTAATATTGCATCCATGATGAAATGATAATATTTTGGATATTCCGTTAAATAATATATTAGGTTCTTAGGGTGGTTGCAACAAATTACCACAAGCTAAGTGGCTTATAACAACAAAAACTTATTCTCTCACAGTTATGGAGGCCAGAAATCTAAAATCAAATTATCTCCTGGGCTGAGCTCCCTCTGGAGGATCTAAGAGGGACCTGTTCCATGCCTTTCCCCACCTTCTGGTGGTTTCTGTCACTTCTTGGCATTCCTTGGCTTCTGGCTGTATCACTCCAATCTCTGCCTCCATCTTTACATTATCTTCTCCTCTCTGTACGTTTCTGATAAAGGCACTTGTCATCACATTCAGAGGCAACTGGATAATCAAGGCTAATCTCATCCTGAGATCCTTAACTTAATTACATCTGCAAAGACTTTTTCCAAATAAGAACACATTCACAGTTTCTGAGCATTAGGATATGGACATGTCTTTTTGGAGCCTACCACCTAACTCATTACAAATAAAATATATTATTTAAATTAATATCACTTAAAAATTAAAATTGCATATCATGTTTAAATTATTTTTCTAGTAAACATCACTGGTCTATGGGGTTAGAAAGCTGATGATAGTCCTCTTGCCCCAATCTATTTTCTGATTTCCTTAATTTTATTTCTTTTTAATGAGATCCCTATACAAAATTAACAATATACTTATATAATATTAAATTAGCACAACTTCTCCACTATATTAACACATTTAATTTTTATAATTAGGGTATAAGAATAATTAGATTTATATTTTTAATTAAGAAAACAAAAACCTTAACTCTAAACGCCTTAGTGGTTTGTTTAGTAGTGATAATAGAGTCAGTATGTGAAGGGCTAAGAGGATTTTGAATTCAGGTCCTAGAGTTATTTCTAATATGCTACTTTGTTGAATTGACCCCATAATATGGTCAGCAATCTTCAATGATAAAATGTGCAGTGCTCACATACAGTGTGTATCTCCTGACCAGGAAGCCTCTGAAACAGCTTTGGCATTGCTGTTTGTTGTCACATCTTCCATTAACTCTGTGCACACTAGACTAGCTAGGACTTTTCAGACTGGAGGACTCTGACACTCAGGTCAAACTTCATTTGGCATTCAGAAATATAGTTGTTGTATTACTGTAATTAAATTATCAATGTGCAGATAATTCATTCACCACCTAGGGCCTCATTCAAATAATTTTCTGTTCTTTTCATTTTTTTCCCTGAAAGATTTTCTTTCATACCTGTTTCCAATCCCATTTAACCTCTCAGCTCATCTCCTGGTCTTCATTTATAAAATTATTAAAAAGTGAGATGTCATTTGGTCTTTGGCACCACTAAATGTTTTAAATCAGATGCTCTACAAACACTCTGCCCAGTATGATTTTCTGATGTTTTCAAGATGCCTAGAAAACTCTGTTCATCTTTCAGAACCCCAGAATCACATTTTATGAAGCTTTCTCTGACTTCAAAGAAGAATTGATCCCTCCTTCCTCTCTATCTTGTAGATCGCTAAGATCAGTTTTGTTATCATGTATATTGTAATTTTTACTTATGTCACATCACCTATTCAATATAAACTCTTCAAAGATAGATACCATATTTATTTTATTCTCGATATGTTTAATATTTCTAGTCATGTAATAGCTTTATTAACACATTTAAAAATACATCTCTTTTTCAGTACAATTTTTATCTACAAAGTAAAAAGGTGTAAGAAGCAGGAAATAATTTGGAAATTAACTTTTTATGTGTTTTGAAATGAAACCACAATAACCAGATTTTTTTAGGTCAAGAGAAAATATCCAGGGATGTTATTTTATGCTTTGATGTGATGCAGAAATCTGCCTCTACTGATATTTTATATGCACATCCTTTCTAACTTATTAGTCAGCAACTTTGCCATATTTATTGGTACAATGGTGTCCACGATCAGTCCCTGTTGTTAGGAACCTAAAAGCAGGAAAGAGAAATGTATATATTGTAGATAATGGCAATAACGTGCTCAGACCTATGGTGTAAGTATTTTGAGAGCCTTAAATGAACTCAGTATGGGAGGAGAGGAGGATAACTTATTGCAAGGTGTCAGAAAAAATCTATAAGGGGCCCTGTTCCTTTCAGACTTATACCTCAAAATCTTGCTCATACCTATATAACATCATATTCTTGTGTAAATTTAGGTCATCAAATGCTTGGACCTTTACCCAGCAATTTTCACATCCTATTCCACCTCCAGGCTTAGCAGGCCCCATACCACACACACAGACAAATATACAACCACAAAGATAAACCAAACATATTAGCACCCAATTTAATACCTTATCAGTTATGTTTCTGTTACTAAAAGGAACAAAGTCAGCAATAGTCCATTCATTAGATAGATTGGATCCCTCCAAATTGCTTTAAATATTTTTTAGTGTTACAAAGTTATCTTTTAAGCAACCCATAAAATTTGCTACGTAATAGGTATAATGGTTTCACTATAGTACTGAATGCAGACATGCACTTCAACTGGGCCTAAACATTTTTCCTTAAAGGCAGATACCATGTCAAGGAAAACTGCCCCATAAAATTTAGGATGAATCATGGGCTCCAGCTTTACCCTATCTTGCAGCCTGATCAAATGTGAATGAATATATCTCAAGGTTTTAAATTTGTATGCTTGTAGTTATAAAATATTATTATTCATATGTCTATACAAATCATATTAAAAGTTCCCTTGCTGGGGGAAATGGCAGATAGGAGGCAGGACTAACTTGCAGTTGCCACTTGGATAAACAGAGCAATATGTGGAGATTCACATCATGAACTTTTGTGCCAAGAATCACTGCAGGAGCATGACAGGAAAACTGAAAGAATTCACAGACCCTTTGAAAGAAGTGGCTTGCCGCTACAAACTCTGTGAGATAGCTGAAACACTATGAGTGCCCAAAGTGTGAGGGAAGAAAGTCTGCCTCTAAACACACATCCTCACTGAGGAAGCTGAAAATCCAGATCATGGGGGAAGGATTTAACCTTACTTAAAGCTGAAATGAATTTAGAGAGCCATGCAAAATAAAAAAGAAGAAGAAGCCGTGAGAAGAGCCCTGTAGGCACTCCCAGTCCCCACAGAAGCCCAGGGAAGCCATTTCTGACTTTATCTCACAGAGATCCTCAAGGAGGAAAGCCAGTGGAATTAGGGAAGGGCCACAGGGAGGAGACTTCCAGCTGAACTTTGTAATAATTTTGACCAAGTGCAAATTTTTCTGGGCAGATCTGGGATTGTGAATGGGAAGTACAAATATGAGTACAGAAGCTGCAGTAGGTGGGAAGTGGGGAAAGGCCTGAAAGCCCTGCTTACCATCTCCTTGGGGAGCCTTGTAGCCTGGACCAAGATCTCAGCCTTGCACAACAGAGGCCTGGATATAAATTCAGCTCTATTGGCCGTTGAGGGAGCACAGCAGGGGTGAGACTGGCCTTGCTGGCTGAGTAGGAGCTTAGTGAAGCCTGTCACTGCTGACTTTCCACCACTTCCCTGGTGACTTGTATGAAGCAGCAGAGGCAGCCATAGCCCCCTTAGAACATAACTCCATTGGCCTGAGAACTACACCCCCATCTTCCACAGTGGCTGCAGTAAGCCCCCACCAAGGAGAGTCAGAGTTCAGATATGCCTAATCCTGCCCACACATGATGGTCTTTCTCTACCCGCCCTGGTAGCCAAAGACAAAAGACATAAACTCTTGGGAGCTCTATAGCCCTGCCCATCACCTGAAAAACCTGAATACTTATCCAGATGACCTTAGGGCAAACTTGTATCCCCCCATACTCACAGCTTACGCTGTCTTGAAACCAACTCAAGCTGTTACAGCAACTCATAACAGAATGACTCTACTCCAAGGAAAGACAAAACAACAGTTATTTCCACTGCCTGTAACATCCTGGCTAACCAGAGGTCCTGAGACTGTCCACATGACAACTTCACTATTAGCATAACCAACATTCAAGAAAACCAGTGCACTAAACAAAACTACAGCCAAGGACTCTCACAGAGGCCACTTCACTCCCCTGCTACCTCCACTGGAGCAGGTGCCAGTATCTATGGCTGAGAGACCTGAAGATGGATCACATCACAAGACTGTTTGCAGGCTCTCTCCAGTACCAGCCTGGAGCCCAGTAGCTCTGCTGGGTCGCTAGACCCAGAAGAGCAATAACAATCACTGCAGTCTGGCTCTCAGGAAGCCCCATCTCTAGGAGAAGGGGGAGAGTACCACATCAAGGGTTCAAGGCAAAAGAACCTGAACAGCAGCCCTTGAGCCCCAGATCCTTCCTTGGACATAGTCTACCTGATGAGAAGGAACCAGAAAAACAACTCTGGTAATATGACAAAACGATGTTCTATAACATCCCCAAAAGATCACACTAGCTCACCAGAAATGGATTGAAACCAAGAAGAAATCTCTGAATTGCTGGAAAAAGAATTCAGAAGGTTAATTATTAAGCTTCTCAAGGAGGAACCAGAGAAAGGTGAAAACCAACTCAAAAAAATTTAAAAAGTAATACAAGTATGAATGAAAAAATTTCCAGAAAAATAAATATCACAAATAAAAAACAATCACAACTCCTGGAAATGAGACACACTTAGAGAAATGCAAAAAATACTGGAAAGTTTCAACAACTGAATGTAACAAGTAGAAGAAAGAATTCCAGAGCTTGAAGATATGGCTTTTGAATTAACCCATTGTAACAAAGAGAAAAAAAAGTGATAAAAAGAAAATAAACAAAGCCTCCAAGAAGTTTGGGATTAGGTTAAATCACCAAAGCTAAGAATAATTGATGTTCCTGGGGAAGAAGAGAAATCTAAAAGTTTGGAAAACTTATTTGAGGGAATAATTGAGGAAAATTTTCCTGGCCTCTCTAGAGACCTACGCATTCAAATACAAGAAGCTCAAAGAACACCTGGGAAATTAATCACAAAAAGATCATGACCTGTGTACATAGTCATCAGGTTATCTGAAGTCAAGATCAAGAAAAGAATATTAAGAGCTGTGAGGCAAAAGCATCAGGTAACCTATAAAGGAAAACCTATCAGATTAACTGCAGATTTATCTGCAAAAACCCTATAAGCCAGAACGGATTGTGGTCCTATCTTTAGCCATCAATGTACACAAATCAGTAGTACTGCTATACACCAACAGCAACCAAGATGAGAATCAAATCAAGAACTCAGTACCTTTTACAACAGCTGGAAAAACAATAAAATACTTTGGAGTATACCTAACCAAGGAGCTGAAAGACCTCTACAAGAGAACTGCAGAACACTGCTGAAAGAAATTATAAATGACACAAACAAATGGAAACACACTCCATGCTTATGGATGGATAAAATCAACATTGTAAGAATGACCATACTGCCAAAAGCAATCTACAAATTTAATGCAATTCCCATCAAAATACCATCATCATTTTTCACAGAACTAGAAAATACAATCCTAAAATTGATATGGAGCCAAAAAAGAGCCTGCATAGCCAAAGCAAAACAAAACAAAAAGAACAAGTCTGGAAGCATCACATAACCCCACTTTAAACTATACTACATGGCTATAGTCACCAAAACAGCATGGTACTGGTATAAAAATATAAGCACATAGACCAATGGAACAGAATAGAGAACTCAGAAATAAGGCCAAATACTTACAGCCAACCGACCTTCAACAAAGCAAACAAAAACATAAAGTGGGAAAAGGACACCTTATTCAACAATTGGTGGTGGGATAACTGGCAAGATCTATGTAGAAGAATGAAACTGAATCTTTCTCTCTCATCTTATACAAAAATCAACTCAAGATGGATCAAATACTTAAATCTAAGACCAAACCATGTAAACTCTAGAAGATAACATCAGAAAAACTCTTTTAGACATTGGCTTAGGCAAATGTCTAAGACCAAGGCAAATGTCTTATGACCAAGAACCCAAAAGCAAATGCAACAAAAACAAAGACAAAAAGATGGGACTTGATTAAACTAAAAAGCTTCCTCACAGCAAAACAAATAATCAGCAGAGTAAACACAAAACCCACAGAATGGGAGAAAATCTTCTCAAACTATTTATCCAACTAAGGACTAATATCCAGAATCTACAAGGAACTCAAACAAATCAGAAAAAAAAAAAATCCCATCAAAAAGTGGGCTAACAGCATGAGTAGACAATTCTCAAAATAAAATATAAAAATGGCTGACCAGCATATGAAAAGCTGCTCAACATCATTAATTATCAGGGAAATGCAAATTGAAACCACAGTGAGGCTAGCACCTTATTCCTAAAAGAATGGCCATAATTTAATTTAAAAAAATGATACCGGTGTGGATGTGGAAAAGGGAACACTTTTATACTGCTGGTGGGAATGTAAGCTATTACAAGCACTATGGAAAACAGTATAGAAATTCCTTAAAGAACTAAATGTAAATCTACCATTTGATCCAGCAATTTCACTACTGAGTATCTACTCAGAGGAAAAGAAGTCATTATATGAAAAAAAGACATTTGCACACGCATGTTTATAGCACTACAATTCACAATTGCAAAAATATGGAACCAGCCCGAATGCCCATTAATCAATGAGTGGATAAAGAAAATGTTATATATATATGTAATGTATACATATATATATATATACCGTGTGTGTGTGTGTATGTGTGTGTGTATATATATATATATACACACACACACACACACACGTAATCCTGCTCAGCCATAAAAGCCATATATATATATATATATCATGTGTGTGTATATATATATGTATGTGTATATATATATACACACACACATGTAATACTGCTCAGCCATAAAAAAAAATGAAATAATGGCATTTGCAGCAACCTGGATGGAGTTGGAGACCATTATTCTAAGTGACGTAACTCAGAAATGGAAAAACCAAACATCATATGTCCTCACTAATAAGTGGGAGCTAAGCTATGAGGATGCACAGGCATAAGAATGATACAATGGACTTTGGGAACTTGGGAGAAAGGGTGGGAGGGGTGCGTGGGATGAAAGACTACACGTTGGATACAGTGTACACTGCTGGGGTGATGGGTGCACCAAAATCTCAGGAATCACCAGTAAAGAACTTATTCATGCAACCATTTACCTCCTGTTCCCCCAAAACTATTTTTTGAAAAGTTCCCTTGAAACCAGAAATCGGCATTTGTGGCCTCAGAGGGGTTTTTAGTTTGTCATGCCATGAGTTACTCACAATTCCCAAAGCTTTAATCTACTACTTTCCTATTTAAACGTTTCAATCTACTACTTTACTATTTAAAAGTTATATCTTCAACTCAGATTTAGTGGCAATGCTTAACAACTAATATTGGCTTTTATTATTTAAATAACTTTAGTATTTAATAAATGTACATGATAACTAAATATTTTGCACTTTTTAAAGTGACCTTTGTTCTCTTGAATTAACTTATTCACTATTATATGAAATTTACAACATTGTTAAATAATAATTCTAATTTTATTTTCTTTTAGGATCCCTCTTTTACTGCTTTGTTAACCACCCAGTTGCAAGTGCAAAGGGAGATTGTAAATAAACACAATGAACTAAGGAAAGCAGTCTCTCCACCTGCCAGTAACATGCTAAAGATGGTAAGAGGCAGTGCTGTAAGGAGATGGGCGTGAACCAGCTGTGGAAGGAGTCGACGGCTGGCCACTGGCATCTCTTAAGAACTTTGTGGTTTACAAAGTTGTGTCTCTGTTTTGTTATTTTATTTGAACCATTATATGGAGAGGATTGTATTCTTGTTTTTGTTTTAAAAATGGTTAAAAAAACTCAATTATACAGAGTTATTAAATTTGGAAGGCGGAATTGGAAGTCAAATATTCAGGCACTCAGTGTTAAGCCATTACACTTTTCGTTCATTCTCTTTTCTGGTTTAAAATCAAGAAATCCCCTTTCCTTCAGGATAAGTGTCAGCTGTCGTGAGTAAAAGCCCACTTCCCAGGGCACAGTCCCTGAAAGACAGGTATCTCCGATATGAAAGCAATGGCCTACATATGAAAACAAATGGAACTGGAAATAACGTTGGCCATCTTATTACTATTAAAATATAATTAGAATATTTCACATGTTTATCAATATTTAGACTGGCATAATTAATAAATATCCTAGGTATGACTGCTTTGCTATCATAAATAATCACATATTATTGTCTTATTTTGCTTTTTAGATATATTACCTATGGACTACCCATCATGTGTAAACTGGCACCAGAACAGATAAAAACACTTAAAAACATTTTAATAATAGTAGTATTAGAGAATACATTACAGAAATTTTAAAGTATTTACAAAACAGATTATGAAGTATATGTTTCATTGTGGCTGAATCATTAAGTGTATTTTGTTTTCTTGTGACGTTTAGGAATGGAGCAGAGAGGTAACAACAAATGCCCAAAGGTGGGCAAACCAGTGCACTTTACAACACAGTGATCCAGAGGACCGCAAAACCAGTATGTAAATTAGTAAATATTTGTTGAATAAATAAATGAATAAAATAATAATAGAGCATTGTAGGATGCTCTATAATAAGAAGACTTTGAAAATAAATGTTACTTATACTGCTGTCTTTTTGAAGTCAAAGTATCTGTATACAGAGGGATATTTACAATAAGAACAATTTTGTGCTTTTTTATTGTGCACATTATGCAAATAATTTTGCTTCTTGCAACCAGCTCACGAGTACAGCAGATTTTATATCATCTTTCTTTTTGTAAGTTTAAAGATTAGAAAGCCAGAATTTGAAAGAGAAGTGACTTACCCAAGAACATAATCTGCAACAGTGTCGTACTAGAAATTTTTAACCAAGCTTTCTGATTTCTAACCCACTGTCCTTTTTGTTAATTTATGTAGCTGTCTGATGCTTTGAAATCTATTTTTTGTATCCATAAAATATATTGAACTTATGATGAATTATTCCTAAGTTTTGCTCTAAAGTGGATAAAAGTGGATAAAGTGGATTTAAATTTATCATATTCAAAATTTCTATAAAAATGAATATTTTTGAATATATTAATATATTAATTTTTAATATCAGGCTAGCAAGTATTTTTTGTGGACTGGATACCTACAATGCACAGAATACTATGTTCGAGTTTTAAAAAGACATATCAAGGATTATAAAAACTAGTAAATGCCCAAATAATTTATGAAGTGTTTCTGGGCTGTAAGGCACTTGTTGACAAACTCACAAGGATTTCAGCTTGTGATATCTGATTTCCTGGTTAAGAGAAAACCCATAAATTTTGAAAACTGTTGTCCTTCTTGGTGTCAGTTTTCTCTTGATTGGGACTCTTAAAGACAGCCTATAAAGTCTTTTTTTTCATATCTCACACAAAGTCTTATACATTTATTTAGGGTCTTATATTTGAAAAATCTCTGTTGAGGGTTACTAGAGCAGAAGACAAAAATATAAGAGTTGGTCACTGCCTTTAGCAAGCTTACCATATACAGCTGGGAACACTCAAGGCATACACATGTGAAAAATTTAGCATGCAAGGATTTTTAAGGAGCAGAGTGTTAACCTACTCAAAGTTTTATGTGGTCAGGCCAGCCTCAGTGTGTCAGGCAGTTAAGTGTTCTCATCAGCTTTATAGCTGATAAGGAACTGAGGCACTCCTTTATGTATTAATCAACAGTTAGCATCTGCTGGACCCTGGGTTTGAAAGGCAACATCTTTGTGTTTGTGTAGTCAATTTCTTTTACCATTGCATGTTTATTACCTTGCTCATGAATGATCTGCCCCTTAGGTACAAGATGTGGTGAGAATCTCTATATGTCAAGTGACCCTACTTCCTGGTCAGCTGCAATCCAAAGCTGGTATGACGAGAGCCTAGATTTTGTCTATGGTGTAGGACCAAAGAGTCCCAATGCAGTTGTTGGACATTATACTCAGGTAAGAAGAATGCATGAAAATACCTATGTCACAGATGTTCTAATAGAGGAAAGCTTCTCCAAATTATGACCACTGCAATGTTCAATTTAGGAGAACAGTCCGAGTGGGTAGAATACAGTCTTGGCATTTGGCTGCTGTAGAGCTGTCATTTTTGTCCATGGTCAGTCAAACTCTTAGTAGGAAAGCAGACTCTGTATTGTTCCTACATTATAAATTTTAAAGTGATGAATGTACATGAAAATTAAATATTTTTAAAGTTTATGACTTTGGTTCAATAATTTAAATATTTTTGTGGTATATGTCTATAAACTAAAACTAACATTTTTCAGTTTTATATTTGATACTTTTTAAAATATTTTTCATCTTCTCTAATGTACTTTTATATATTTATTCCATTGTTAATTTGCAGCTTGTTTGGTACTCGACTTACCAGGTAGGCTGTGGAATTGCCTACTGTCCCAATCAAGATAGTCTAAAATACTACTACGTTTGCCAATATTGTCCTGCGTAAGTAGACTGTTTAGAGTTTAATGGCAATAATTCTATCTGCAATTTATTTTTTAATAATTCTCATATCTTAAACCAGAATAAAAACATATCTCAATAAAAGGGAGGGGATATATGCTTCGAAATGTTTTTTAAGGTTGAGACACTTTCAGCTTCTCAGAGGAGAACAACTTCTCACTTTCAGGTATAAAAACTGAAGCTCTCATTCCTCATTAATAGAATAATGTCTTTTCTTTCAACTGGCTTTCCCTCAGCTTAGGGTTACTCTATGAGCATGTGTAATATGTATTTCTCTAGAATTGGTATCATCACGTCTTGCTAATTTCATACTCTAAGAGTATAGATGCTTTAGGGTGCTGGTAAGATTGCAAATAGAAAATGGATTGTGATTTTGGCCCTTTCTGCTCAAATATTCCTACTTCTGCTTATGTAAAACACACACACACACACACACACACAAATACCATTACAAATGATTCACTCATTTGGATTTCAATGGCTTTTCAGGACATCTTTATTTCAGAATACAGAAAAGATAACATCTTAAGTCTCTGATTCTTAGAATTGTTCACAGAAAGCTCTTTAACCATCTTGTAAGGTTTGATTTGTAGCAGTAAACATGCTTCTTATTAAACAATATGTTTAGAGTTATCCACAATAAATCCTATGGATATTTTAAGGAGATATTCACAATATCAAATTTAATGTTTGAAATTCTTTACCACTGGAGGCTGTGGTAGGGGGCACAACTACAGGATTTGTTTCGAGACTGTAGATAGCGAAGATGATGTAGAATTCCAGTTTGAGAAGTATAACCTCCAAAGTCATTTTCTTTCAAGTACCTATTAGGATTCAAGTAGAGAGAATTGAAAAGCCCTAGGAGAATGTATCCAAACTCACTTACTGGCCCTCAGAGGGAAGCATCAGCAGCCAGGTGTCAGAAGTGACAGTCGGAATAGATCATGAGGGAAGCCAAGGGAACTAGAACTTTTAAAATCCTTTTATATCTGTTTCACTATTTTCCAAGAGCTCATACACACACAGCTATATTCTAAGCAAAGAGACTGAGATTCAGCTGCACTTCCTTGGGTCCTTAATCCACTTGGTCTATTGAGATTTGGACTCCCACGTAATTCATTATCCTATGGTTAGTCATTGCATAACTATTATATCCTGGATATCAGTATTTATAAAAGCTTTTCTTTAATCTTTTTTTTTTTTTTTTTTTTTTTTACTTTAAGTTCTGGGATAACAAAAACTAATATTCCGTTTTGGTAAATGTAAAAATCTCATACATGCCACCTCTAGAAGCTCACAAACCTTCCTAAGCACATTCCTACAAACACACACACCACTAACTACTGAAAAATCACAACCTCCATCTGGAAGAAAAAAATACTCTGGAGCTATATTTTTCATAGTTTCTGTTAGAGATACTATGGAGTTTTTTTTCCATTTTTCAAATGGAAAATGATATTTTAACATTGCATATTTGTTTCCTGCTACAATCTGCTACTCCTAGGATCTTCTCCTTTCCTTCTACAGGATGTTTTACCCCTAATTGGCACCTTGGGGTACACTGCCTTAGTAATTTGACTCAATATACTGGGAGATAAAGATAGTGTTGCCACACTGAATATACTCTCAAAATTTCAGACTCTTGTCATCAAATTTAGTTACCCAGCCTGTGAAATTATGGTCAAGAAGATATGTCCATGTGTGAAGCATTTTCTTAATTTGGATTGTTATCTGAAATACACATTGGGAATTGTAATTTTTCAGTTTTGTTAACATACTAAAAACACTGAATAACTATTTATGTATATTTGACTGATACTGCCCTTAGAGTATAAACAGTAAAGTGAAAAATATTTGACATGTATTTCAAATTTCAGTGGTAATAATGTGAATAGAAAGAATACCCCTTACCAACAAGGAACACCTTGTGCCAGTTGCCCGGATAACTGTGACAAAGGACTATGCAGTAAGTTTGAAGTGATTAGCTTGCTATTATTTATTATAGAATTGATATTTTCTTTTCCTTATATAATTTAACAAATCTCCTAAAGTAACGAATTGAAATAATGTATTTGTGAAAAAACCCAAAAAATATTCAACAAAGTATGCTTAAACAAACATTTTACACACTGCAGGAGCTACATATTATTTGTAATGAAAAGCATATTGCCCTATGTAACATAATGGAATATTTATCATCAATGTGTTTTTGGGACTCTGCAGAGCCATTTAATATAACCATATACCGTTTTGGTAAATAGTTCAATTCTCAAAGTTCATATCACTATACCAAAAGTGATATTTTAAAAGAATCAAAATGTATAAATCTAAGGTGTGAGACCACATTATGGCTCAGTCTAGACAGGCACGCCAAATATTACTGTTTATTTGTGCTAATGTGTTTGTCATGCTGATTTCCTCACTTCTTTTTTACAGTATAATTAGGATCATAGTGTTTGCCTTAATAAATGATTACTTGCCCTATAATTTCATAATTGTTTTGTATACATTTTTATGACAAAACTCAATCTATATACAATATTGGCTCATAGAACTTGTGCACATATTTTTGCAAAAGGAGAAAATGAAATAAATATCATATATCTCATTTAGTAAATTGCCATGAATAGAAGTAAAAATAGCTGCTGGCTTTCTAGTTGGGACACTTTTATTAAAATTATTATGAATGATAAAGTTGACACAATCACTGAAATTTTTACCTCTTCAATGCACTCACCTTTACTAAGCATTTTTTCTGACTCAGTTATATAGCTATATTTCAGAATATTAATGATACCAAAGCTATAAATCAGGCAGAGGTGGGCGGATCAGAAGGTCAGGAGTTCAAGACCAGCCTGGCCAATATGGTGAAACCCTGTCTCTACTAAAAATACAAAAATGAGCCAGGTGTGGTGGTGGACGCCTGTAGTCCCAGCTACTCAGGAGGCTGAGGCAGGAGAATCTCTTGAACCCGGGAGGCAGAGATATTGCAGTGAGCCGAGATTAGCCACTGCACTCCAGCCTGGGCAACAGAGCAAGACTGTCTCAAAAAAAAAAAAAAATTGTTGAATACTTATACATTTTGCTGAATGCTGTTTGCTAACAAGTCTGGAATTCATCTGTCATGGTATCAGCTGGTATCAGCTGCTGTGTCCATGGGATTACCTGCATCACCCCTCTCATAAACCCTAGGTAACACAGAGGGGAGAGAGACACTCTCCACTTGGGAGAAGGAGAAGGAAGTGTGTGGGGTACTCTGCCTTGGATTTAGTACTGAGCCTGCCACAACAAAACACACACCAGTAAGAAACCCACAGCTCCTAAATCCAGATTGGTATGCAGATTGGTATCCAGATTGGTGGGCCTCTAGACCCATCATAGCACCAAAAAGGAATCCACTGCCCCAGTGGGACAGACTCAAGTCCCAGTACTACTGGTCAACTAAAATGGCCTCAGACCCCAAATGAATTGTAGTAGCTGGAAAGTCATAACAGCTGCTGGCCTTGGGCAAGCCCTGGTTCTGTCCTGGTCTGAGAGTCCATGGGTTTCAGATGCATCAAGGCACAGTGCCAGCTGTGGCATCCAGGGAATTGTCCATGTCACCCTTCTGGTAACCAAGTTTGCAGCAAACCTGGGTTTAGAACATCATCTAATAATGAAATAACTGCCATCTTAGGAGACTTATTCGCTCCTTTAAATTCTTGGAAGGCCTTCTGAAGAAAAACAGGTACAAACAAGCCCAGACTGCAAAGACTAGAATAATTAATTCTTTAGTGCCTAGATATTGAGATAGTAATCCACAAGTTTTAAGAACATTCAGGAAAATATGACCTCATCAAAAGAACTAAGTAAAGCACCAGTGACCAGCCCTCGAAAGATGGAAATGTGTAATCTTTGGGGTACAGAATTCAAAATAGCTGTTTGGAGGAAGCCCAACAAACTTCAATAAAACACAGAGAAACGATTTAGAAATTTATCAGGGAAATTTGAAAAAGAGATTGACATTTAGAAAAACAGAAATCCTGAAGGTGAAAAATACAATAAATAAACTGAAAAAAACATTAGATGGTCTCAACAGCAGAATTCATTAAACAGAAGAACCAGTGAGCTTGAAGACAGGCTATATGAAAAAAAGAAGGAAAAAGAATGAACTTTCTTCATTTCCCTTAGATTGTGGGTGGTGCAGGGAGATCACTGCTGAGAATTGTCAGCCTTTTAGCTAATACAAGGAATTTAATTTGAGTTTTATTGAGGTTTAGGTCTCTAGGGAACATCCAAGTAGAAACATCAAAAGGAAAAGGGCCTATTGTCCTTGTTTTACACTTTTATCCACCCATAAAGATTATTTACTCAAAAAAAGCATTGGAGTGTAATGCCATGCTGCCCAATATTATGATATGATGGAAAGAGTCTCTATCAGCATGTGCTACTAATCACACTTTGAACACTTGAAATGTGGCTAACAAGATTAAGAAATTAAAATTTTAATTTTAATTTTAATTTAAATACCTATGTGTAGCTAATGGCTCCCATATTTGGCTGTGCAGGCGTAGAAAGATTTAATTACATTCATATTATTCTGCTTGCTGAGGGGGAAATATAGGTCAATTTATTTTAGAAACATATCACTAAATGTGGAATTTAAACAGTGATGGATTTGTCAGTGAGCTCAACTAAGGCACCTCATATGTCCCTTAAGACATGAAAGACCCATTATAGTGTAAGTGATGCTAACTTGTTTGTTCCCTCCTACCCCCTCCCCACACACTTTGAATGTATGGTTTTGCTCTTACTGAGGAAAATGATAATGAGGTAACTAATCTGTTTTTGTTACAGCCAATAGTTGCCAGTATCAAGATCTCCTAAGTAACTGTGATTCCTTGAAGAATACAGCTGGCTGTGAACATGAGTTACTCAAGGAAAAGTGCAAGGCTACTTGCCTATGTGAGAATAAAATTTACTGATTTGCCTAGTGAGCATTGTGCAAGACCGCATGGATAAGGGCTGCATCGTTTAATTGACACATACCCGGGGAAATTGTATGTATGTTAGTTACAAATTTGATTTCAAAGAGCAATGCATCTTCTCCCAGATCATCACAGAAATCACTTTCAGGCAATAATTTACAAAAGTAGCATAGTATATGATGACAACTGTGAACTCTGACATAAATTTAGTGCGTTATAAAGAACTGAATCAGGTTGAGGATTTTGAAAACTGTATAACCATAGGATTTAGGTCACTGGGACTTTGGATCAAAATGGTGCGTTATGTATTTCCTGAAACACGCTAAAGAAGAAGACTGTAACATCATTGCCATTCCTACTACCTGAGCTTTTACTTGCATAAACAATAAATTCAAAGCTTTACATCTGCGATTGTCTTATAGACCTTTCTTTTAAACAAAGGTAATCAGCTTTTCGAACAAAGAACTTTTCTAAGCAACCATATGATATGATTCTTATGCAATATTTTATACCATTCATAATTAACTCCAGCTAGATTCATCTGAGATAAATGATAAAACAGAGCAACATTTTCAATATAGTTGTCTATGAAGTTAAATTTTAACAAAAAATGAATCAGTTCTACTCTTACTTGCTTTCTCCTTTTTGATATTTTGATCTCCCTACTGGTTTAGCTGATTTTTTTAAAGCCAATGAAAAGAGGACATAATTTAACCAAATGTACAAATGCAGCCTTCCAAGAAAACAAACAAGTGGAATAATCAATATTAGGTTGGTAAAGACATGGTAAAGTAAGCCCATTTTATAGATGAGAAAACATACACTAAAACTTTTTTTTAAAGTGGAAAGGTTATTGAAAACCAGAAAGCAGATCTGGCTAGACAGATGGTGAAATAGCATGAGCTACTAATGCCTCCAGAATTAAACAGATTATCTGAATCATCCTATAACCATTAAGGAAATTGAATTAATAATCTTAAAGCTTCCAAAAAGGAAATTTCTAGGCCTGCAAATGGTTTCACCACATAATTCTGTCAAATACTTAAAAGAATAGTTAATAGCAATTTTACAGTTTCTTCCAGAAAATTACATGGGAGAAAATACTTCTTAATTCAGTCTTTGAGATAGTATTATCTTAGTACTAAAACTAAAGACATTTCAACAGAAAAAATATAGAGAGAGAGATCTATCGCTATCACGAGCACAGATGGAAAAATTTTAAACAAACATTTAGTAAATATATCAACAATATAGTAAAAGGAAAATATACCCTGACACAGACTTGAAACAAATTACAAGAATAAATCAAAATTAAACTGTGTCTAGAAGATAAATTGCCTATTATAGAATATATTCATTGTATATACAGCTCCCCACGAATTTCTTTGGAAATTGATTTTTCCACGAGATTAGCATTTCTTCATCCTAATCTTAATAATTCAAGTGTCTTACAAACTATGTTTTAAAATATTTAAGCCTATTTTAGGGGAGAAAAGGAATATTTATTTTTGTAACTGCAAGAGCACTGAGGTAGAGTGACAATGTGAGAGAGAAGCAAACAGAATATTCCACTTGAGTGGTTCTTGTATGAAGCACTCCGTTATTGAGGTGGCATTTGAAAGGTTTTAAATACAAAGTTTTCTTTAAAATTTTAAGATTAGAGTTAGCTTTGTGGGTGGAAGACCTGATCTGGTCCTTAACAGAAGTGACTAAAAAATAACCTTTATAAATGCTTTCAGGTAGTAGGAAAATCTTTGCTATTCTCATAGCATTCTTAAAATTTATCTAACTCTAGTGACTGGTTAAAAAAAAAAACCCTTTATACCAGAATCTTTAAAATTTAATTGCTAATTAAGAGTTACACTCAAAACACTTTTTCTCCCACTAAACTGAACAGTTGTTTTAGTAATGTATGTTTTGTCTTATATGATTGAATTTGTATCACTAAGCTTACCTTCATTCTACAATAATAATAGTAAATTCTTAGATACTGTATAGTTATTTAATTTTTCAAAATGTTAATGACGATTTTGATATATAGCTTTTTAACCAACGAAAATGTCCAAATCTAAAATAAAATGTCTTCAGAAATACTCCAAATACCCACAAACATTTGATTTTATAGATTTTGCTGAATCTTTTCCAAAATGAACATTTTCAGTGAACATTATGATATCATTGCTAACTCAAGTTCCTCCTTCATTTGGTCACATATTAACTATTAATCTGTGTTTGCTTCTACATTCATGCTCCCATAATTCATTGATTTCTGTCATTTGATTGTGCCTCAGCCTATTTATTTTCATACTTCCTTGCTTTTGTTTATCTTAGTTTTTCTTACTTAATCTGGTCAGAATAGTATTTAATTTTAATTTCAGTCAAATGTTTCATATGAAATTATTCCTTCCTCTTGGATCACACAGGATTTGTTTGGGTTTCTTTTGTGAAAACGTGCTTTCTCTATTAAATATTAAGTTACCCCAGGAGAAACCTGTGACTATTTATTCCTATGGCTTGCAGTGCATGCACACTGTGGTGTACATATGGTAGGCTATCATTCAGTATTTACCACATGAATGCAGATGTCTTTATCATCAATTCTGTTCTCAATCAGGTATTGACTAAATAGGAGACAAGATACCTAAGGGTACAGAATATTAAAAATAACTTTTTCGATAAGCAAACAATATGAATTTTACATTAGGAAAATCCATAACTATGTTCCAAATGCAAATTCTCTTCAAATTGCTGACTGATATTTATTAATTCCAAAAAAGCAGATATAGAAATTTTAAAGATAGAAGATGCTCTTATAAACAGCTGAGAATTTTTTTTAATATACTCATTTTTGTCTTCTGCTTTGAAAACCCTCCCACTGTCCTCTAATTTGGTTTCTTTCTGGAAAGAGTGATGTGGAAGAGGGTGAATTTATCACCTTTTTGTTAAGAATAGTGAGGAGAGGGGGATTCTGATTAGAACTTAGATTAACGCATACCATCTAAGAATGCGATAAGTTCCTCCATTTACTCAGAGTATACTTTATGTTCTTGGAAAACATTTGATATGGAAGCTCTCACAAAATCAGAGAGAGAGGTGATGGTACATTGGATGCATCTGATGGTGGAGATAATGAGGATATGACAGAGATTATTTAAAATGGTAAAAATTTTGTAACCCTCCACATTCTGTGAGAGAGGGAATGCAGAATAAAATTATGAGCTCCTAAGCTACCATTAAAAATGAATTGTCAGCCAAATGTGGTGATTCCAGCACTCCCGGAGACCAAGGAGGGAGGATCACTGGAGCCCAAGAGTTTGAGACCAGCCTGAGCAATATAGTGAGACCCCGTCTCTAAAAAAAAAAATTAAAAATTAGCTGGGCATGATGGCATGTGCCTGTACTCCTAGCTACTCAGGAGGCTGAGGTGGAAGGATCACTTGAGTCTGGGAGTTCGAGGCTGCAGTGAGCCATGATTATGCCACTGAACTCCAGCTTGGGCAAAAGAATGAATGAAACCCCATCTCCAAAAAAAAAAAAAAAAAAAAGAATTGTTAGAGACAATCTTGACATAATAGGCACTTTTTTGAATATTCAGTGAATAAACTAATGGACAAACTGAGAAATAATAAGAGGAAATAAATTGGTGGAACCAAGTCCTGGAGAAGACATAAAGTATGACCAAGCAGAGGCAGAGAACTATTCTGGGCAAAGACAGTTTCTACTTTCCAGGGTGACCACAGGTTCCGGCTCACCCAGGAGAGTTGTTGTACACTGTTCCCACACAGTTCTAATGCATCGTGTGCTTGTGTAAGTGTTACTTGTGTGTCCTTTCACTCTCAGAAGTATCCTGGTTTGAATGAGAAATTACATGGTCCCTCCATAGTGCTTCTTCACCCCTAACAGAAATGAAGGGAGAAAGGAAGCTCTGTTAAAGAAGTGGAGAGATGTTGAGTAGAATAGTAAGAGAACTCACGAGAGGTTGCCTCAGTCACCACAGTGAGGTAGGAGGCTGGGTTTTCCGGGCGTCCAGGGTGATGGAGGTTTGGGTCTTATGGAGAGTAGGAGAGGGCTGGTACCACCGACACAGTGAAACTCCTGGGAAGCCAAGAGATAAACTGAAAGATGCTCAGGGGACCTCCACGGCCGGACAGCATTTTATCCACGGCACTTAAAATCCAGGGGTCTTTGAGTTTCTATGTTCATAATTTAGATTCAACAAAGATCGATTTTGGTATGTTTATCTTATTTTGTCCTTTGAAAACTAGAAAGCCATGTATCTGAAATTCTTTTCACAAAATCAGAACCCTCTATTCAGTCCTTCGAATAAAACCAATCTCTTGTGTCAATCATGGATTTCTTTTTTTCTTTCCCCCTAGAGAGGATCTCACTCTATTGCCCAGGCTGAAGTGCAGTGGTGCGATCATGGCTCACTGCAGCCTTCATGTTCTGGGTTCAAGGATTCTCTCACCTCAGTCTCCCAAGCAGCTGGGACTACAAGCTTGTGCTACCACACCTGGATAATTTGGTTTATTTTTGTAGAGACGAGGTCTCACTTTCTTTTCCAGGCTGATCGCGAACTCCTGGAATCAAGCAGCCCTCCCGCCTCAGCTTCCCAAAGAGCTGGGATTACAGAGGTGAGCTACAGTGCTCAGCTGATATGGATTTCAATTTTTATCTTTTTGTTTACTCAGCAAATATTTATGTGTCACAACACCTCACTGTATGATTGTATCTCTCTGAGACAGCATGACACTGGTCCCACCAACTACTGCCAATCTGTTTACATTTCCACCTTCCTCCTAGCAATAAAGTCTCTAAACATAGACAAACATTCCAACATTCATTTTCTTTCACAAGCTCATGCACAAACTCACTCTCTTCTTTCTTTCTCTCCCAGTCTCAGCCTGTCTCCAAAAAATATACATTATATTTTTCTCCTTCAGTATTTCTTTGCTTTCCTACAGCCACATAAGCTAATGCATCAACTGTTTTTAAAAAGCTATGCATACAAAGACTTGAATGCAAATGCTTGTAACAGCTTCATTCCTAAATTCCGAAAAACTGGAAACAATCCAAGTGTCCTTCAATGGATAAACAAATGGTGTTATAGCCACACAATGGAATTTTTCCTATCAATATAAAGGAACTGATGTGTGGAAGAACACGGATAAGTTTCAAACGCATTGTGCTGAGTAAAAGAAGTCAGATTCAAAAGGTTGTATACTGTATGGTTTCGTTTATATGGCAATATGGAAAAAGCAAACCGGATCAGTGGTGCTTGGGGCTGGGGTTGGGGAAAAGAGATTGACTACAAAGGGACAAGAGGAAGTTTTCTGGGGTGATTTAAATATTCTATATCTTGGTTGTTATATGACTGTACGTGTTTCTCAAAACACAACTATCTGCATAATTCAGAAAGGATGATTTTTTCGTTTGTAAATCATGCCTCAATAAACCCGATTGCTTAAAAAAAAAAAATTTGATAATATTTTAATGTTTCCCCATGTACATTTTGTTCCTTTTTAATAAAACTTATTCTTAAAAATGTAAAAGTTATGGAATAAATTTTTAATGATTAAAGGGTTATTGTTATTATTTTTAAAAAAGAAATTTTTATACCTATTTTATATCCAGTCATCTCATTAAACTAATTAGTTTTAGTAATATTTTGAGCTGTTTAGGTAGTATGTTATTTAAAATACTGCTTGGCACATAATGAGTGATTAATAAACAACGTTATTATCATCCAGGACTCTGCTATATTCCAGTAAAATAGATTAATAACTCAGTGCCATTTTATAGCATTAAAATACATATAAGCAAGAAAATAATAAAAACATAAGTAATTATAGCCCAATATGATAAGTACCATACTAGAGGTATATATTAATTTGGTTTTGATTGGGATGTTTTGATGTCTGTAATATAATTTTAAATATGCTAGTATAAAAGGGGCTGTCTAAATATGTGTGGTGGTTTTAAATTATGCTTTAGGAATGATCATTTTCTTTCATCAGAAATTCATAATCCAGGCTGGACACAGTGGCTCACAGCTGTAATCCCAGCACTTTAGGAGTCCAAGGAGGGCAGATCACCTGAGGTCAGGATCAGGTCAGCCTGATCAACATGGTGAATCCTCATTTCTACTAAAAATACAAAAATTAGCCGGGCGTCGTGGCAGGTGCCTATAATCCCAGCTACTTGGGAGGAGGCTGAGGCAGGAGAATCGCTTGAATCTGGGAGATGGAGGTAGCAGTGAGCTGAGACGGCGCCATTGCACTCCAGCCTGGGCAACAAGAATAAAACTCAGTCTCCCCCACAAAAAAAAATAAAATAAAGAGAAAATCATAATCCAGGGTGTACGGCTAGTATTTACTCAGAGCAAACTATAAAGGTAATGTAACTGCTACAAATATTTCAACTAATAATACCTTAATCAATATGAGACTTTTTAAATGAATGAGATTCAAAAATGCATTTTTGTGAAAATAATGTAATATAAAGCAGTCATTTTGGAAAGAGGCTCTCAACATAGACATTAATGGTATTCAAAATTTTCTACAAAATTTAGAGGCAATCCACACTCAATAGGTAACATTAACAGAGTAAGATCTGTTTTTGGAATATTTTCTCATCACAATATAATGGCTTTTTGGCCTGTTCCTCAAAGCCCAATTAGTTACCAGCTAGGTTGCTAGTAAATGCTCAGTGAATCATTTGTGGCAGACAATAGTTAATGTATTTTCCTAATTGAAAAAAAAAGCATTTTTATTTTGTATTTTATTTGTATTTATATTCTGTATATTTCCCAGTTGACTAGCTTTAAAAAATAAAAAAGAAACATCTGTATCTTAAAGTCTTCTAGTATTAACAGAAGAAGCACCACATAACACAAAAACAAACATGCTTTTCTAAATACAAGGAACTGAATCCTGTTCAAGCTTTTCTCCAACTGTAAAAATGCATGTCACTTAATTTTTCAGAACCATAGTTTTATTAATTTGTTTTAAAGATGTAAAACTAAGAGTGAACAGTAAGACTTTGCTTAAGACTCATCCATTGCAGGTTGACCTCCCAGAGATGGGACTGACTTCCTTCAAAGCTCCATGGCAACAAGCTATGGCCCAGTGATTGAGACAGTTTCTCAAAACTTGAACATCAGTCCCTCGGCATATCAAAGGAAGGGCTGGTATTTCCCCAGTTGTGAACACAGGTATGCCTAATACTGTTGTTTATTTGTTACGCCATATGACTTTAACCATCTGGCTTAGATCCCAGGCCTCTGCTGCATCAGGGGAGGGGTAACTGTCCCCCAAGCCTGCCCCAATCCAGAAAGCAAAGGTACCACAATGGAACTGAAGCAAGGTTCACTTCACTTCTGATCCTAGCCCCTGAGTACATAATAGGAGAAATCCATGTTGTGTGATCATGAAACTTAAAGGCTCCAGGGCTCAAGGATGGAAATCTCTAACAGTCTAATGTCTGAACCTACTGTATCTCTTCACACTGACCCAAATGGTGATGGACAACAGATTAACCCTCTGACACCCCCTCTATGAATTTTCCCCAGTAATCCCTACTCCAGCAGTTTTGTCATGGGTACTGTGTGATCATTTGCCCTTGTTTGCACGACAAGAGTTTTGTACGAGAACACTGCATTTCAAGATTCTAGAAATGAAAAGTTTCTGCATAGAAAATTTAGAAGCTCAATGTGATGCTTCCAGTGATGTCAAAGGTCAGGAAGAGTTAGATAATATTACTCCTGGCAGAAAGCGATGTAAGAAAAAGAAATTATTAGTAGCTTCAGAAGGATTCATGATTTATCAATGTTTATACTACATATGCTAGTTCATATTTATTTATTGAATATGCTAATACATTAATAAAACATATTTCACTTAATATTTTATACATTGTATTTTTTGTTAAGTATAAGATTAAAATTAAAGTTTTAGGCTTATAGACAGTACTGATAATTGTATTTAAAAATTAAAGACGTTTTTTATTTTATTATTATTATACTTCAAGTTTTAGGGTACATGTGCACAATGTGCAGGTTTGTTACATATGCATACATGTGCCATGTTGGTGTGCTGCACCCATTACCTCGTCATTTAGCATTAGGTGTATCTCCTAATGCTATCCCTCCCCCCACCCCCCATCCCATAACTGTCCCTGGTGTGTGATGTTCCCCTTCCTGTGTCCATGTGTTTTCATTGTTCAATTCCCACCTATGAGTGAGAACATGCAGTGTTTGGTTTTTTGTCCTTATGATAGTTTGCTGAGAATGATGATTTCCAGCTTCATCCATGTCCCTACAAAGAACATGAACTCATCATTTTTTATGGCTGCATAGTATTCCATGGTGTATATGTGCCACATTTTCTTAATCCAGTCTATCATTGTTGGACATTTGGGTTGGTTCTAAAACTTTGCTATTGTGAATAGTGCCGCAATAAACATATGTGTGCATGTGTCTTTATAGCAGCATGATTTATAATCCTTTGGGTATATACTCAGTAATTGGATGGCTGGGTCAAATGGTATTTCTAGTTCTAGATCCCTGAGGAATCGCCACACCAACTTCCACAACGGTTGAACTAGTTTACAGTCTCACCAACAGTGTAAAAGTGTTCCTATTTCTCCACATCCTCTCCAGCACCTGTTGTTTCCTGACTTTTTAATGATCGCCATTCTAACTGGTGTAAGATGGTATCTCATTGTGGTTTTTTTATTGGTATTTTCATTTTGAAACCAGAGAGGGAAATTTGGCAATATCTAACAAAGTTGCATGTGCATGTATCCTTTACCAGTCCTTTAGAAATGATCATTAATTCGCTTCTAGCAATTTCATATTGTTGTTCCAAGAATATGAAAATATATATGTGCAAGATTATTTATTAAAATGTTATTTGTATTGGAAATAATCTATACATACACAAAAAGTAGGTTAAATAAACTATAATGCATCCACACAGTTGATTATTATGCAGCTTTTAAAATGAATAATAAAGATATTTATGAGCTGATATGGATTTATCTTCAGTATATATCACTAATTGAAAGACAGCAAAGTGCAAAACATTTTTATAGTATTCTACTTTTTGTATTAAAAAATGATAAATACAAAAAATATACGGCTTCACATTTTTGCAAAACGTGCATGCAACATAGAGTATACTAGAAAGTAATGAGACTAGTATACCGTGGGTGGCTGAGAATGGGGTGGGCTGGATGGAGGATGACAATGGTGTAAGAAAAAATGGTTGGGAGGAGTGATATTTCTCTGGGTATTCCTCTTTGTATAGTTTCAGCTTGTGAATTATATTAATGTGTTACATACTCATTAAAATAAAGTATAATTAATATAATTAAGAGATGGGGGAAAGCCCAAAAACAGGATAGAAACAAAAAACAAACTATATTTCAAATAAATAATCACAATAAAATGTGGGGGAAAAACAGCCGACCTAATGAGTATTATAATGCCATATTCCTTCTAGGTAAAGATAAAAACTGCAAACAAATGTTTGACTCCAGTGAATAAAGTTGTGTTTGTTTTTACCATAGACACATGAGTTAGTACTTCTGAAACTGACTATATATGTTATGACTGAACAAATGAATAAATACATTATGAATAATGAGAACCAGGTTTCTCACTATTGGAGAAGGGATTTAAACATGAGAAAGGAGAATGTAGGAATAAACCCTGTGGTGTTCTATTGAAATTGGTGGTATCGGTATGAATTTATGGCTTTTAACATACAGAGATAAACAGAGCTGTCAGGGAAATATCAATGAACAAAGTGAGTCCCTGCCTTCATCAGTTGATAATTTTAGAAGTAGGAAATAAGGACATAGACATCCCCAGTCACTGCGGAGACAACCTTTCCTTAGGATCATAAAAATTATTCATAAATGATACAATGTAACACCAAAGGGCGGAAATGCTGTCTTACTAAAGGACTTTCTAAAGGAACACAGTGTGACTTTAAGTTAGAGGAAATTTCAGGAAACACCATTTCATGCTGCTCATATGAAGTGTCCATCTTTATCACTGCAGCATTGGTGGCCAGTGGCAAAGGCAGTGGGGGCTGATGAGGCAATGGCAGCCATCGGAGGCATCCGGGGAGCCCAAAAGAGAAACTCATTTGTGAGACCTGGAACTGTTGGCAGGGTGCTTACAGAGTTCCCAGGCATCAGAGTCCTTAGCATCCCAAAGCTGTGAAAGAGGCTGGAGTAGAGAGTAACAAAAGGGGATATGCTACAGAGGAGATGAAAGTTCTGTTAGTATGCATGCAAAAAGTCTCTATGAGCCAAAGGATACCCAGTAATAATTGAGTGAAAAGTTTAGATTTTCTGTCTCTTTCAATAGTAGGTAGAGGGGAAAACTATATATATGTGTGTGTGTATGTGGCACACAAATCCAAACACATCCACATATAAAAACAATGAGAATGATCTTAAAACCCATGGTATTGAGAAATATGATTGTATAAGATACCCCTAATTTACATGTTAAAATTTTAATGCCATTGGATAATGATTTATTTCAAATTAAGTAGATTTCTTTTTTAAGTTAAGTATGTAAGATATTCAAGAGTAAGAGGTACTAATGATGCTCAATACATTTTAATTTTCTTCTCTGCTTCCCCTTAGCACTGCAGAAGTTAATTAGAAAACACACTGTATCCCAGAGGCTATGCTGAATTCCTTATATAGTCGGTCCTCCCTAACTATGAGTTCTGCGTCCATGGATTCAACTAACCACTGATCATCAAAAATAGTAGGAAAAAAATACTATACAGATGGTTGCATATGTATTGAACATGCACAGACTTTTTCTTGTCATTATTCCCTAAAAAATACAATATAACAACTATTTGTATAGGATTTAAATTGTATCTGGTATTATAAGCAATCTAGAGATGTTTTAAAGTATATGGGAGGGTGTGTGTAGGTCATAACAAATGCTACACCATTTTATATAAAGGACTTGAGCTTCAGTGGATTTTCGTATCTTCAAAGGGTCTTAGAATAAATCCCCCATTGCTACTGAGGGACGATTATATTCATTTTTGCACTTTAAACTCCCAATATTCCTTTCTCTGCATTTTACAGTTGAGGAAACAAGGATAGGAAGATTAAGTACTTTGCCCAGATACAATCAGCCAACGAACACCAAAGCATGTACTCAATACAGATACAGTAGGACTCAAAGTCTCATACTTTTAAGCACTACCACAGTTCTGCTTCCTGACGAAAACCAAAATTAGCTCATAGCTTGAATGAAAAATGTATTCAAACTGGACATTTAATTTGAAAATAAATATTTCCTTTATATAAAGCTCTTAGGTAGATTACTTGTTCTATATTCATGAAAATGTGTTCACTTTTGACAATGTGACATTTAAAACCTTTAGTTCAATGGTAGTCAGGCTTAGAATATGTCTTTATAAATTACATAGTGACTTAGTCCTATTAACTTCTCTATATGTGTATATATATATATATATATATATTTTTTTTTTTTTTTTTTTTTTTTTGAAATGGAGTCTCACTCCGCCGCCCAGGCTGGAGTGCAGTGGCATGATCTCGGCTCACTGCAACCTCCATCCCCCGAGTTCAAGTGATTCTCCTGCCTCAGCCTCCTTAGTAGTTGGGATTACAGGCACCTGCCACCGCACCCGGCTAATTTTTGTATTTTTAGTAGAGGCGAGGTTTCACCATCTTGGTCTTGAACTCCTGACCTCGTGATCCGCCCATCTCGGCCTCCCAAAGTGCTGGAATTACAGGCATGAGCCACTGCGCACGGCTGTTTCTATTATATTAAAAACCCATAATTATAAAAATGGTGACAAGAAATAGATTAAACCTTGAAGGGTCCTGATTGGGTGAACATGAAGGACCCCTTTAGAGTGCTATTTACATAGGTATATACATGTGTAGAAATTAAATGAGCTATGCAATTAAGATTTTGTGTGCTGTATTGTATACACTGTATGCCTCAATTTATTTATTTATTTATTTATTTATTTATTTATTTATTTATTTTGAGATGGAGTTTCACTCTCCGCCCAGGCTGGAGTGCAATGGCACGATCTCAGCTCACTACAACCTCTGCCTCCCAGGTTCAAGTGATTCTCCTGCCTTAGCCTCCGGAGTAGCTGGGATTACAGGCACGTGCCACCATGCCCAGCTAATTTTTGTTTTTTAATAGAGATGGGGTTTTGCCGTGTTGGCCAGGCTAGTTTTGAACTCTTGATCTCAGGTGATCCACTCGTCTCGGCCTCACAAAGTGCTGAGATTACAGGTGTGAGCCACCTTGCCTGGTAGCCTCAACTTGAAACAAGAAGAAAAGAAGAGAGGAAGGGAGGAAGGGATGGAGCGAAGGAGGGAAGGTAGGAAGAGAAGGAGAGAGGGCAGGAATGAGGGAAGGGAGGGAGGAAGGAAGGAAAAAGAAGGAAGAAAAAAGAAAGAAAAAGAAAGAGAAAGAAAAAGAAAGAGAGAAAGAAGAAAAGAAAGAGAAAGAAAGAGATGGAGGGAAGGAGGGATGGAGGGAGGGAGGAAGGAAGGAGAAGGAGGAGGAAGAGGAAGAGGAGGAGGAGGGAGGGAGGGAGGATGGGGAAGAAGGAAGGAAGAAAGGGAAAGAGAGAAAGAAAATAGATGACTAGAGTATGTTATGTGGTTGCTAGTTTGGGAACTAAATCAGGTGTTCAGTTTGGACATGTTGAAATTGTAGGCATAGAGAAGACAGTTGAATATATAAGGAGGGATTTAGTCTAAAATGGAAATAAAGATTTGAAAATCATCTTTGTATAGATGGCACCTAAAGCCACAATACCACCTGAGATTCCTGGGAAGTAAGTGAAACAATATGCTAAATCTCAGAATTTAAAAAAGTTTGTGAAAATAAGAGCAAAGGTCCACCAAAAGTGTCGAAAACAAGAAGATGAGGAAAGGATGAAATAGTATAGTATAGATGCCAGGGAGACAGATGATTATTTAACTTTTATTTTTTATTATTTTATTTCACAGAGATGAATCTTTAAACTCTACAGCCTGGCACAATTATCTGAAGGAGGAAAAGAATGATCTAACCTGTGAGGACACAGTAAATAATTATTTAAATGCTTGGGGGATATTAAAAAACATTTCAAGGCGATCATGAGATCACTGTCAGTTAACCAGGAATAATGACGAGGAAAGCGATATATTGATTAACATATGACAAACGGAAAGGGCAAAAAAAAATCTTGAAGCTGAGCATAGTGATGCGCACTTGGAATCCAAGCTACTTAGGAGGCTGAGATAGGAGGATTGCTTGAGCCCAGTAGTTTGAGGCCAGCCTGGGAAAAAAATAAAAGAAAACTTTGGCGTTAATCTATGAGAAATTCCTCCAATTTAAAGTGATTTCATCATTTTTAAACCATGATATTATATGTAAAACAGTAAAATATAATTTTTAAATTTGCTACACTAAATTTGTTTCTTTTTGATAGTTTATAAATATAAATCAAAATTGATTCTGTTTTATAAATCTATATGCGATTGCCCACATTTAATCTAAAGTTTCAGCAGAATTCATTAAATACTTTGTTCAAATGTGGGTCTATTTACTAATATTATTATGGATATCTTAATCTAGTTGAAAAAATGCTTAATCTAGTTGAAAAATTACTACAGGGCTTAGTAACCAAAACAGCATGGTACTGGTAGGTACAAAAACAGATAAACAGACCAGTGGACCAGAATAGAGAACCCAGAAATAAGACAGCACACCTACAACTATCTGATCTTTGACAAATCTGACAAAAACAAGCAATGGGGAAAGGACTCCCTATTCAATAAATGGTGCTGGGATAACTGACTAACCACATGTAGAAGATTAAAACTGGACCCCTTCATTATATACAAAAATTAACTCAAGATGGATTAAACACTTAAATGTAAAACCCAAAAACTGTAAAAACTCTGGAAGACAACCTAGGAAATACCATTTAGGGCATAGGCATGGGCAAAGATTTCCTAATGAAGATGCCAAAAGCAATTGCAACAAAAACATAAATTAACAAATGGAGTCTGATTAAACTAAAGAGCTTCTGTACAGCAAAATAAATTATCAACAACTAAACAGACAAACTCCACAATGGGTGAAAATTTTTGCAAACTATGTATCTGACAAAGGTCTAATATCTAGCATCTACAGGAAACTTAAATTTACAAGAAAAAATAAAACCTCATTAAAAAGTGGGAAAAGGATATGAACAGACACTTTTCAAAAGAAGACATTCATGCAACCAACAATCATACCAAAAAAGTTCAGCATCACCGACCATTAGAGAAATGCAAATCAAAACCACAATGAGAGACCTTCTCACACCAGTCAGAAGGGCTGTTATTAAAAAGTCAAAAAATAACAGATGTTGGCAAGGTTGTGGAAAAGAGGAATGCTTATACACTGTTGGTGAGAGTGTAAATTAGTTCAGCCATTGTAGATGATAGTGTGGCAATTCCTCAAAGACCTAAAGTCATAAATACCATTCAACTCAGCAATCCCACTACTGGGTATATACTGAAAGGAATATGAGTTGTTCTATCATAAAGACACATGCACATATATGTTCATTGCAGCACTATTCACAATAGCAAAGACATGGAATCAACCTAAATGCCCATCAATGATAGACTGGAAAAAAGAAAATGTGGTACAAATACACCATAGAATATTATGTAGCCATAAAAAAGAATGAGATCATGTCCTGTGCAGGAACATGGATGGAGCTGGAGGCCATTATCATTAGAAAACTAACACAGAAACAGAAAACCAAGCACCACATATTCTCACTTATAAGTGGGAGCTAAATGATGAGAACACATGGACACGTACAGGGGAACAACACACACTGGAACCTGTCAGAGGGTGGAGGATGCAGGACGGAGAGGATCAGGAAAAATAACTGGTGGATACTAGGCCTAATACATGGGTGATGAAATAATCTGTACAACAAACTGCTGTGATACAAGTTTACCTATGCAGCAAACCTGCACATATACCCTTAATTTAAAATAAAAGTCGGCTGGGTGCAGTGGCTCACACCTGTAATCCCAGCACTTTGGAAGGCCAAAGCGGGTGGATTGCCTGAGATCAGGAGTTCGAGACCAACCTGACCAACATCATGAAAACCCGTCTCTACTAAAAATACAAAAAGCTGGGCATGGTGGCACGTGCCTGTAATTCCAGCTACTTGGGAGGCTGAGGCACAAGAATCACTTGAATCCAGCAGGCGGAGGTTGCAGTGAGCTGAGATCATGCCACTGCACTCCCGCCTAGGTGACAGAGTGAGACTCTGTCTCAAAAATAAATAAATAAATAAATAAATAAATAAATAAATAAATAAATGTCAAAAAAAAAAAAAACACTGAATCAGAAACTGGGGTAAGATTCAGCAATGTGCGTTCTAACTATGAAAATTTGAGATTGACTGACCTAAGGCATGGAATACGGAAGGCAGACACCAAATTTGTCAGACTCCAGTGCAGTCATTAGGGGAGAATATTCCACCCAGGATAGGACTCTTCCATTAACCTTATTGTGAGCTGAATAAAATGCCTCTCAAAACCTTTTCCCTTTGCTCTCATTTTAAGTTCAAAAAACAACCTTTTTATCACATTGCTTACCTTTCTAAATAGCTTGTCATGATAAAAAGAGGAGTCCTTAAAGGGGAACAGAATCATCCTAATCTTGAACAGGTGGCTAATACTGTACCTTAACTGACAGACTCAAGGGTGGCAAACATCAAAAGCTAGAATGCAGTAGTAACTAAGATGGAATTTAGGTTAAAAATCAATTGTAAAAGAACAAGTTGAGCAATACTTGGTGTACAAGTATCTCATATGACAAAGACATAGAGCTTTTTTAAGTGCAAAAGTGACTTATGACAACAGTATGACAAGACTACCAATGTATTCATGCAAATCTAAATTGCCTTTATAGGAAAATGTTCACTCAAGGCAAATAAAAGTCTCATTCTAAAGTGCATTGTGCAGAACATAAGCAAAGCATTATGTTTTATTCTGATATTAAATTTTAACAGAGTACTTGAACTGGTATCTGAAGTATAGTGATAGGGAGGCAAAGTGTATTAAAATTGGCCCTTTCATTAGGACATCCCACAGAGCAACTGGGACACAGATTCTGTGGCATACAACAGACATGAGTAGCTATGATCATTTTGAGGAGTCAGGGACATTCTTATGCTTGCTTTGTTTTTGGCGCTGTGGGATATTAAGTGGCCACCTAACCCCCTTTGCAGGTGAAAAACCTTTGTAGGAGGAATTCAAATGAGAAAGTATCTACTTGATGCTTCTCCTGCTTGGTGTACAGTGATCAGAAGCGTGTGGGCAAAGGCTAGTTTTAATGGTAACGCACATGATAGTGCATCAGGCTAGAGACTCTTCTCTCTTACCTCCTTCAATTTAAATCCCAATGCTATCACATTTACACTCTCTGCAATTACAAATATCCCAATCCCACCAGAGAAACAGAAAGCCAGGGAGTTGGGGAGAACTAGTTAAGAGATGAGACAGCAAGTTGCACTGGTTGTAAGTAACTTTCTTTTGTCTCCACTGTTCAGATTTGATAATAACAAATCTATCAGAACTCTTTTCTGGGAAAGTGTAATAAGATGGAAATTTTTTCTCCTAAGTTTTATGGAAAAACCATACACTGTAGAAAAGCAATTGGAGTTTATTTAAGCCTCTAGAGTTAGAATGGCATTTCTTGGAAAGTGGACCCATGCTGAAATGGGGACACAACACTGCTCATGTGAGCTGTGCATGCCTCATCAACCCAATCAGGTTATATAAGCTATTTGGAGTAATGGATGATTCTTCTCTAGTGCTCGCTAAAGGGCTTAGCACCCTGTAGATCCACGCTGATGTTTAGGGAATACTTGTTGTGTTGAATTGTTTCTGAACACCTCCCTAGTATTCTATTTTAGATATTATTTTTGTTTTTTTAATTCTGAATGCAGTTCTTTGGATGTACTCACCCTGCAAGTATGTTATCTCAAAGCTTAGAAGTCCTTCTGAGGTTCCATGGCCCTTCACTCTGAGAGACAGAAACACTGGAACTCCAACAGAGGAGGTTGCAGAGATCATTAGTAGGAGTTACAAGTCTAACATTGATCCTAAACCCAGTTTCTCTAACTCCAGTTTCAGTGATCATACCAAGAACTTACAATTGAATACCATTATTTTTTAGGCATCCACTATAATCATATTTGCCTTCATTACCTATTTCCTTATAAAGTTCCAGTCCTTTAAAAGATTGTCTTTCAGGCTTTACCTAGACTTCCTTAAGTATACATTTATTCATTATTAAGCTTGCTGTGTGTTTAGCTAGTCCTCTGTTTAGTATCCTGCACCCAGTACTCCGCTTGACGTGAGCTATTGAGTAATAATTTAATGAATAGATAAATAAGGAAATAAGGAATGAAAACAACAATAATTCCCACAGGACTGTATTTTGTGAGACTGACATTATAAGAAGCTACTTATATTGCCAAGGAAATCCTTAATGTATTTCCTGCTATAAGTGTATGTGAAAGAACACTACCTGCCCTTCAATCTACCAAAAACAAAGAAAAGAATAGTTGTCATCCATACCCCTTTGTTAAACATGAAACATCAACTCTATGGGAGGAAGGAATAAGAGCCAACTTCCCTTTGAAACATAATAAACACAAGGAATCATAAAAGTTTAGTTGAATGCCATGTTCTCACTCTCTTGTTAATACAGTGTTTTTTATTTCAATATGGTAAGTTGATATCTTAAATGCTTGGTGCATGTAAATTTGAAAGACAAAGTAAAAATATCTAAAAACTTAATGGAAAGAACATACCACAATACATTTGATCAACAAGAATGAAACCATCCCCAAGATAACTTTATAAAATTGATTAAGAGACTCTTGCATGATACCACTACACCAGTGGTGCTTCCAAAGTTGATTAAGGAAAAAAATAAAGCTCACCTAAGCTTGCAGCACAATCAGCACTAATCATTAAGCCAGCTTGCCCTTTCATCCTCTTCCTTGTAGCTGGTCACTGCTTACTACCCCAGTATAAGGTAGCCCTTGTCACAAGACTCTTTGTTCCTTTTCTGTTCCATAGATAAAATCTAAGGCATTGTGAGATGATAAGCTTTGCTTTTGAATTTATTCTTTAGGTTCCACATACCAACAAAACTAGTGATGCCAGCTGCTCTGAAGAAGCTGACTCATGGAGGAATGCAGTTTCTACATCCTGATGATTACATTCCACTTACCCTGACCAATCAACAATCCAAATTTTTCAGCTTCTCATCCTCCACAATTCCCTGAAAGGACCCCTTCATGAAGCAAATTCGTGGCTTGAGATTTCCTCTCATTTCCTAGTTCAAAGGCCTTGTGATTATTAAACTCATTCTCGGCTGTAAACCCTGCTGCCTCAGTGTATTGGTCCATTGCTGCACAATGAGCATACAAACGTGGCAGTCCTGTAACAAAAACACAGAAATTAAAAGGCAACTGTGGACATTGATATACAAAATTTATATTTATGATTGTACACAGACTGGATAACCAGCAGATTATGCCTAGCTCTGGCAAACAAAATATAGTCTCTCATTTAAAAATATACTGAATATATATTGACACTCTAATATGTCTTGTAAATGCTGATTAGACTTCATAGAAGATACTGGTCTCAATATATTAAAACAATGTGGATAGATTTTATGTTATCTTCTAAAATGAAGATCTCTATTTACTGGAGGTGATCATTACTAACAAGGATGCAAATTCAGTTTATCATCTTTATTGGAAACTTGAAGTGATGAGTTAGGGTGCTGACTTGCCAAATTTTTTATTGAACTGCAGCTGTCAGGGATAACAAACAATCTTAAAGTCAAGGTTAACAGGGCAGAGCCAGCAGTTTGGAAGGCCAAAGTGGGAGAATCACTTGAGCCCATGATTTTGAGGCCAGTCTGGGTAACCCAGTGAGACTTTATCTCTGCTAAGAACAATAATAATAATAATAAAATTAGCCAGGCATGATGGTGGACAGCTGTAGCCCTAGCTACTCAGGAGGCTGAGATGGGAGTATCACTTGAGCCTGGAAAGTCAAGGCTGCAGTGAGCCAAGATCATGCCACTGCACACCAGCCTGAGTAACAGAGCAAGACCCTGTCTCAAAAAAAAAAAAGGCAGAGGAAAAGACTTTGGTTTTGTATACATTCAGGTCACTGAGTCAAGGTGATAAAGTAGGTGAAAAACTAAATTAATTTCCTTTTGTTTGGTGGAAAAAAGTAGGCACTAGCCCAGTTCTGCCTCCTGTGACACCATATGAATAAATAAAAAGCTCTAGAGAATAACGATCTACATCTGGTTCCATTATGTGAATTCACACATCATATAATATAATCACTTAACTCTCTGAGTCGTAGTTTTCTAAGTGAGAAAATAAAAATTCCTGCCCCATTACTTCAGAATCTTGTAATGTCACAACATTATATTTCTGAACATTTTGTGATGGTAAACATTATGCAAACATTAGACATCATTATTATTTTGCTTAGACTACATGAAGATATTATTTTCTAAAGTATGATTATGTATGGGAGTCTTTAATAAAATATGACTTAAGGAAAATACTTGAAAACCATGACCTATTACAAATTCTTGAAACAACAAGGGAAAAGATTGGGTTTGTAAGAATCTGAGAGCCATCTGCAAATCTCATTAAATTGTATTCCCTGTCTACTAATTATGAATGTCTTATCTCCACAAATTCAATTCATCATGTACACTGCTACCAAACTATTCTTCCTGGGTCATACTTATTATGTGTTTCTTTTCTGCTTAAAAATCCTCCAAAATGTTATCTTTCCTATAGAATACAGCATTTAACTGGAAATATTATGATCTTTCATAAATTGGTTATAAACTCTATTCCCAACATTTTCCCCTTCCCAATAGTTCCCAATGCAACAGTTTGGGAGTCTGCATTAATCCTTTCTCACACTTTTATAAAGAAGTAACCAAGACTGGGTAATTTATAAAGAAAAGAGATTTAATTGACTCAAAGTTCCTCATGGCTGGAAAGGGCTCAGAAAACTTATAATCATTGCAGAATGGGAGGCAGGCACCTTCTTCACAAAGTGCCAGCAGAGAGTGTGAGCATGCAGGAAAAACTACCATTTATTAAATCATCAGATCTCGTGATAATTCACCCACTATCATGTAAACAGCAAGGGGGAAACTGCCTCATAATCCAATCACTTCTCTTCCTGACACATGGGAATTACAGGTTCCTCGCTCAACACAATGGGATTACAATTCTAGATGAGATTTGGGTGGGAGCACAGAACAAAACTGTATCAGAGTCCCTATCAGATGGCATAGTAAGAATAAGTAGTTTCTTCTTGCTGTAGTACTCCAGGCTTTTCTGCTTTATCTCTCAAAGGAGTGATATGATGTTTTATTTTCCTCTTGATGTCACCGATACCTAGAACATAACTTACTTTTAATACATGCATGCCGAATCTGCTGAATCCAAGATCTGTAATAGATAGTCTATAAATGTGAATTTTAATCTTACTCATCACAGTGTACAATTTCAAAATATCTTCTTTTATGTAAGCTCCTAATTAACTACATAGATATATTAATGCTCTCTTGTTATAAAAATCGTAAAACTTAATTCCAAATGACTTAAACAAAGCAGGAGCTTTTTCTGACTTCTTATGACTAAAAAGTCCCAAAGTGGGCACACTGTTGGAGCCAAAAGTTTTCAATATCATCAAGTCACCAGATTCTCTTCTCTGTGGTCCTATTGATTCTGTCTTCCTCCATATATTAGATTTACCTGAACATTATGTTATAATCTTATTTAAAAACCTATAATTTTAAACATGAAACAAAGAGCAAGATATTTATCTTTTCAGTGAGTGGATTTTTACACAACAGCATGGAATGGATAAAACAGATTTAATGTCATCTCCCAGCCTCCCTAGGCCAGACTTCAAAAAAATAAGATCTTTAGCTCAAGGGTGAAGCAATATAGCCTTTCAAAACTTTAGACAGGGCACAAGACTGATGGCAGAGAACCTGATGGGTTAGTGAGTATGTTCAACATTCTACTGATTCTGAGAAACTGAGGTGTCCCTGTCTAGTTAAAGGACAAAAAGAAAGGTCACCAATCCATGTTAACTGATCTAACAGGACAGTCATGGGGTTGAGTATCCAGCTGCCTCAGACTTCCTAGAAAACACAACCATGGCGCCATGGGAGCCAAGAAGCAATGGGCTTCTTTCTTCTATGAGACTAATTATTACATGTAGTCACAGCTCTTACAAATAATCGTCTAGCATTAATAAACTAGGCCATCCTTGAATATGTGACCCTTCCATTTTTTAAAATTATATTTTTAGTAATTGCATTACATTTTAAACATATTCACTCTTACATTATTATTATGTTCTAATAAGTATGTCAGCCTATATTTAATATAACACCTAATGATTTCAAGTAGTTAAGGGGACACTTTGGTGATCCAAGAGAGGGTGTTTTCAACAGAAGTTGTATATACAAGCAAAGCCAAGACACAAAAAAAGTTTTGTTTTTTTTTTTAATTTTATTATACTTTAAGTTCTAGAGTACATGTGCGCAACATGCAGGTTTGTTACACAGGTATACATGTGTTGGTTTGCTGCACTCATCAACTCATCATTTACATTAGGTATTTCTCCTAATGCTGTCCCTCCACCAGACCCCCACCCTCTGACTGGCCCTGGTGCGGGATGTTCCCCTCCCTGTATCCATGTGTTCCCGTTGTTCAACTCCCACCTATGAGTGAGAATATGTGGTGTTTGGTTTTCTGTCCTTGTGATAGTTTTCTGAGAATGATGATTTCCAGCTTCATCCATGTCCCTGCAAAGGACATGAGCTCATCCTTTTTTATGGCTGCATAGTATTCCATGGTATATATGTACCACATTTTCTTAATCCAGTCTATCATTGATGGACATTTGGGTTGGTTCCAAGTCTTTGCTACTGTGAACAGTGCCACAATAAACATACATGTGCATGTGTTTTTATCATAGAATGATTTATAATCCTTTGGATATATACCCAGTAATGGGATTGCTGGGTCGAATGACATTTCTAGTTCTAGATCCTTGAGGAATCGCCACACCGTCTTCCACAACAGTTGAACTAGTTTACAGTCCCACCAACAGTGTAAAAGCATTCCTATTTCTCCACATCCTCTCCAGCATCTGTTGTTTCCTGACTTTTTAATGATCGCCATTCTAATTGGCGTGAGATGGTATCTCATTGTGGTTTTGAGTTACATTTCTCTGATGACCAGTGATGATGAGCATTTTTGCATATGTCTGTTGGCTGCATAAATACCTTCTTTTGAAAAGTGTCTGTTCATATCCTTTGCCCACTTTTTGATAGGGTTGTTTGTTTTTTTCTGGTAAATTTGTTTAAGTTCTTTGTAGATTCTGGGTATTAGCCCTTTGTCAGATGGGTAGATTGCAAAAAGTTTCTCCTGTTCTGTAGGTTGCCTGTTCACTCTAATGATAGTTTCTTTTGCTGTGCAGAAGCTCTTTAGTTTAATTAGATCCCATTTGTCTATTTTGGCTTTTGTTGCCACTGCTTTTGGTGTTTTAGTCATGAAGCCTTGCCCATGCCTGTGTCTTGAATGGTATTGCCTAAGTTTTCTTCTTGGGTTTTTATGGTGTTAGGTCTTACATTTAAGTCTTTAATACATCTTGAGTTAATTTTTGTATAAAGTGTAAGAAAGGGATCCAGTTTTAGCTTTCTACACATAGCTAGCCAGTTTTCCCAACACCATTTATTAAATAGGGAATCCTTTCCCCAATGCTTGTTTTTGTCAGGTTTGTCAAAGCTCAGATGGTTGTAGATGTGTGGTGTTATTTCTGAGGCTCTGTTCTGTTCCATTGTTCTATATATTTGTTTTGGTACCAGTACCATGCTGTTTTGGTTACTGTAGCCTTGTAGTATAGTTTAAAGTCAGATAGCATGTTGCCTCCAGCTTTGTTCTTTTGGCTTAGGACTGTCTTGTCTATGCGGGCTCTTTTTTGGTTCCATATGAACTTTAAAGTAGTTTTTTCCAATTCTGTAAAGAAAGTCAGTGGTAGCTTGATGGGGGTAGCATTGAATCTATAAATTACTTTGGGCAGTATGGCTATTTTCGCGATATTGATTCTTCCTATCCACGAGCATGTAATGTTCTTCCATTTGTTTGTGTCCTCTTTTATTTTGTTGAACAGTGGTTTGTAGTTCTTGAAGAGGTCCTTCACGTCCCTTGTAAGTTGGATTCGTAGGTATTTTATTCTCTTTGTAGTAACTGTGAAAGAGATTTCACTCATGATTTGGCTCTCTGTTTGTCTGTTATTGATGTGTAAGAATGTTTGTGAGTTTTGCACATTGATTTTGCATCCTGAGACTTTGCTGAAGTTGCTCATCAGCTTAAGGAGATTTTGGGCTGAGACGATGGGGTTTTCTAAATATACAATCATGTCATCTGCAAACAGGGACAATTTGACTTCCTCTTTACTAATTGAATACCCTTTATTTCATTATCTTGCCTGATTGCCCTAGCCAGAACTTCCAACATTATGTTAAATAGGGGTGGTGAGAGAGGGTATCCTTGTCTTGTGCTGGTTTTCAAAGGGAATGCTTCCAGTTTTTGCCCATTCAGTATGATATTGGCTGTGGGTTTGTCATAAATAGCTCTTATTATTTTGAGATACAGTCCATCAATATTGAGAGTTTTTAGCATGAAAAGCTGTTGAATTTTGTTGAAGGCCTTTTCTGCATCTATTGAGATAATCATGTGGTTTTTGTCTTTGGTTCTGTTTACATGCTGGATTACGTTTATTGATTTGAGTATGTTGAACAAGCCTTGCATCCTAGGGATGAAGCCAACTTGATCGTGGTGGATAAGCTTTTTGATGTGCTGCTGGATTCGGTTTGCCAGTATTTTTTTTTAGGATTTTGGTATCGATGTTCATCAGGGATATTGGCCTAAAATTCTCTTTTTTGTTGTATCTCTACCAGGCTTTGGTATCAGGATGATGCTAGCCACATGAAATGAGTTAGGGGGGATTCTCTCATTTTCTATTGATTGAAATAGTTTCAGAAGGAATGGTACCAGCTCCTCTTTGTACCTCTGGTAGAATTTGGCTGTGAATCTGTCTGGTCCTGGACTTTTCTTGGTTGGTAGTCTATTAATTATTGCCTCAATTTCAAAGCCTGTTATTGGTCTATTCAGAGATTCAACTTTTTCCTTGTTTAGTCTTGGGAGGGTGTATGTGTCCAGGAATTTATCCATTTCTTCTATATTTTCTAGTTTATTTGCATAGAGGTGTTTATAGTATTCTCTGATGGTAGTTTGTATTTCTGTGGGATCGGTGGTGATATCCCCTTTATGACTTTTTATTGCATCTATTTGATTCTTCTCTCTTTTCTTCTTTATTAGTCCTGCTAGCGGCCTATTTTGTTGATCTTTTCAAAAGACCAACTCCTGGATTCATTGATTTTGTGAAGGGTTTTGACACATAAAAAGTTTTTGTTGCAGTTTTTTGTGTATTTTGCTTTGAACCCTTCATTATTTCCCTCAGCCACTTTTTTAGTATTTGCTATGTGTTAAACACCGTTACCAATGTTAAGAATTTATAAGTGAACAAAACATACATAAATCCTTGTCCTTGTGGTTCTCATCTTTGGAGTTTGAGGGAGATAGACAATTAAGAGGATAAATTAGGAAAATACGTGATTCATGGTAATAAGCCCCAAGGAGAAAAATTGAACAGGTAAGGGAGATAAGGGATACCTGTGGTCTGAGAAGAAGTTACAGTATCAGGCTATCCTGGGAAGTCCTCACTGCAAAGATAACATTTGAAGAAAAGTCTGAAGGGGGATAAGGCAATGAACCATGTGGAATTCCATGGAGGAACGCTCCAGGGAAAAAACAGCAAGGGCTAAAATACTCAGATAGGAGAGTGCCCACAATTCAAAGAAGCAAGGAGGCTGGTGTGGCCAGAATACAGTAAGTAAGGTGGAAAATAGTGGGAGATTAGAGAACTAGAGGGAGGAAGGCAAATCATGTAGAATCTTGAGGGCCATTTGTAAGGACTTTGGCTTGGTTTCACAGTGAAATGGAAGCCATTGGAGGGTTTAAACAGAGAAATGAGATAATACAATTGATGTTTTCATAGGATTATTCTAGTACTATAAGATTAGGCTATGTTCAGGCAAGAGCCAAAGTAAGGAGACAAGAAAATATGGTAAATGTTATAGACAAGAGATGAAAGTACCTAGGACAAAGTAGTTGCTGTGCAGTAACTAGAAAATGTGAGATTCTGAATATGTCTTGAATGGAGGCTTATCAGGATTTGCAGATGGATCTGATGTAGAATGTAAGACAAAAAAGAAAAATCAAGGTTACATTTAAGATTTTTGAACCAAACAACTAGAACTAGGGAATTGCTATTTCATGATGGAGAGGACTAGAGGAAAATTAAAGAATAGGACACATGGAGCATTCATAAAAAAATTAAAGAATAGGACACATGGAGCATTCATAAAAGATTTCAGATCTTGATTTAGTTCAAGTTAGTTGTACAACTTAGTATCCCAATAGAGGGAAATTTAACCCATGAAACCAATTGTGTTAAATTTATTGGTGTATATCCCATGTTAGGGGTTTGGGAATTTGCAATCTTCTCTAAAAGGAGCTATAAAAGATGATGGGGGTTGGAAGTCTCTAGGCTTTGCACAGAATCAAATTATATCCATAATAAGAAATGCAGACATGCCTCACAACTCCTCTGTGTCTCAGTTTCTTCACACTTAAACAGAGGGGTTTGGGTTTCAGAATTAATGTAATAATCACAGGCTGTTCTGATCATGTGCTAAGGTGAACACAACTGATTTCAAGCAATATTATCCAGACCAACCTTTGAAGTAATAATCATCACTGGGCAATATGATGAAGAAGGAGCTGTTTATATATAACTTTTCAAACCAATATTCTCTGTGTCCGTTTTTCAACTGTGTATAAAACCTTTCTCTCTGGTATTTGACTACTAGGGCTTTTGTGTTGTAAGAGACCAAACACAAAATTTCTTTACTATGTAACCTAATATTCTCAATAAAGGATCCAAAAATACTCACAGTAACATTTTAGACACTGTGTTCTCTCCCAGGTTTATTTGCATTTTTCTTCTTCTTTTCCTCCTCCTTTTTTAATGTCACTAAACATTAATTGAACCCATACTATAAGACAGACACTGTGGTGTGTTCTGTAGACATGAAGATAAATGAGATAGACATATTAATAGCTCCTGCTCTTAGGCTGTTCCTGTATTATAAAAGAGATGGACATATTGTCAGCTAATAATAACAAAATGTGAGATAAGGAAAGGGACACAGAAAAGAGAATTCTTAGAAATATAGAAAGGGGCAACCATGAGAACAGCAAGAACTCACAAAGAAAACTACATTTAATATTGAACGATGTGAGGCAGCTTATTTACCAGGAAATGAAAGATCCATGTATGTCTTAGAGAGTGAAGGTAACATTACCATAGAAGAGAAAAGCCTGAGCAAATATTTGAAGAATGACAAGTATTTTGTTGCAGCCAGACCCTAGATTATGAGGCCAGATATCAAACTTAAAAGATTGTAAGTAGACTTGCATGGCATGCTGAATAATTTTTGTATATCTTATAGACCGTTGGGAACAAGTAAAAGTCATTCACATACTGTATTTTTATAAGCACACCATTAAGAAGAATGGGAGACGAACAGATTTGAAGAAACTGACAGGAGGCTATTGCACAAGTTTAGGTAAGAGGCAGTAGTAAATGGCAAAGGAGACAAGGTGCTATTTGAGAAATAACCTTACAGTTGAACAATGTGCTGTGACCTGAGGATGAGGGAGAAAGAAAAAAGAGCAAAGATGACTCAGAATTCTAACTTGGGAGAATAGGTGGAATGGGATGCCATCAGCTGTGACTGGGAATATGGAACAGAAGCAGGTCTGGGACAGAAAATTGGTGACTTTGATTTTAGATACCCTGGGTTTTAACTGTCTGTGGAATATTCAGTAGTTAATTAGACAAAAGACTCTGGGCCTCAAAAGAAATGGCAGAACAGGAAATTTAGGTTTTTACATTAAAATCACAGAAGTAGATAAAGTGAGCCTGTAGAGAGGAGAAGGGAAAATGTTGAAATGATAAGGAACTACAAGTTTCTCTTTTTCTAAATGTAAAAGAATTCAGGTTTTTTGTAAAAATTCAAACTACACAAAAGTCATAATCTAAACATCTACCTTTCCATCTCACCCAGATATAATTCCATTCTTCATAAACAACGATGACTCAATACCCATATTTAATTAATTTTTTCTCTGATTGTGGAAGAAAGGACCCCATACTAACAAGAAATTTGAGGTTCTAGAAACTGGAACCAAAAGTAAATTAAAGATAAACTCCAGTTTCAAGTGCCCCAGAAGTCTGAGTTTTATAAAATAGGAAGCTATTTCCCCTTCCCACCACTAATACAGAATTATTAATAAAAAGTTCTGAGGGGCAGTCAAAAATAGGAAGAGATCATTTCTCTAACTGCATGTGAAAAAAAGAATAACACATAGCTTCCTAGATATAAATGTGAATTCAGAAATTAGAAAGCTGTATTAATTTTTGCCAAACTTGTGGGAAAAGATTAGGCAGCAAAAATTTTATTTTTAAAGAGTTCTCATAACTGCTTTTACCTCTGAGGCAAACTTGTCTGATAGCAATCATGCCCTGCAAGGCCCTTGATGATGAAACCCCACCTAAATCTCTGACCTCACTTCCTATCACCCTTCCTTGGTTACCCTCCTATAGCCTAGTTTGTCCTCTTTATGTTGCTCTAACATGACAATTTCTTTACTGTTTTAGGACATGTTATTTCCACTACCAGAAATACCTTTCCCCAAATATGTAAATGTTAGCCTGCTCAAATGTTAATTATCTCATCAGACTTTCCTTGATACATTCTCTCTCTCACAGGCACATACATACACACACATACACACACACACTCACACACCCCCTCACTCTCTTGCACCTTACACTTCTGTCACTATTATTGCAAAATTATATTATAAAATGTTTGTTTGTTGTGTTTCTTGCCCACAAAACTGTAAGTGGCAATAGCATGAGGATAGCATCTTTGTCTTAATTCACTGTTGTATCCGCACCCCCTTGGCTCATAACACAGGCTCATTGGAGAAGTTTTTGAAGGAATTAATGAAGAAACAAATGATAATTTATTGCATTTTAAATCTCAAATCTCCCTCCATGACTTTGTATGCACTATGGAAAAAAATAGGTTTACATTTGTACAAAAATTAACAAAAACAGTTCTCACCCCATTTTGCCTCTAAATTGTAGAATTTAGATATGTTCAACAATGAGCCCCAGTTTCAGTGAAGACAGACTTGGATATACAACTTGTGCATATACTCCTATGACAAAATAATTAAAATGCAAACTCACTGAAAAGTGAAATGGAAACCTCATTTGTTTTTTGTTACTGTGTATTTTCTCGATCAATAAATCCTAAAACTACCATATTGTATATAGGTTGGTGAATATTTTTAACATTAAGGAGGTATCTTTACACTCAAAATGGTGGTGATCAGCTAATGATTAGTATTTTTAGAATCTATACAATGAAGCCATACTAATATGCACTGAGTTGCTGAGCTAATTCACCTTTTCACATGATTTGGTTTTCTTGTTTGTATTGTTTCAACATTAATACAGCTAAAAACGTTATGCTGACCAATTTTGGGTTTAGTTGTTTGTTTTCAGTAAGAGTAGTCATGACATCATATATAAAAGAATTAATTTAAATACATCTCAGTTTTCATTATTGATACATCAGTCCAATATTAATTCTGGTTCTCCAAGTAGATTAATATACATTATAGCCTCATGTGTTTTCTTGAGACCACTAAAAATGCATACTGGGAAAAATAATGAAAATTACCATCCACTGACAACTTATTTTGTGACAATCACAACAGTGGAACATCTCCCACATTTTTTTATTTTTATTAATGTAAGTATTCTCAGCTTAAAAAATTATAAAACTCAGAAAAGTTATCTAACTTGTCCAAGTTTTTCAAAACCAGTAAATTCCCAAATTGATATCTTAAGAGTTTTAACTTAAGAAGGCTTACCTCCTTATATAATTATTATGATTTGTCAGGAGAGAAAACTGAAGCACAAATTAAAGAAATTACTTACATGAAATGACAAGAAGGGTCAGTAACAAAATGAACCGACATTTGCTTTTCTCCGGTGGATTTTGACTCTGTATGCATATGTGTTCAAAAATGTTATGTTCACCTTCCTCATATGGGACATAAATTTTGAATAATTTTTCTGATAATCTTCCTGTGTAAATGCTATAACACACACATATAAGATGACTGTGTTGACTATGCATCCTATGTCACAGGAGGAGTCAAAAGTAACAAGAACTCAGAATTTAGCTTCATCTGAGTATCATTCTAAAACTCAGAGCTAACCAGTCCCATCAGAAAGCATTCTCACACCATCCTCAGAGATTTCAGAAAAGAAAAGAGGAAAGTTAATACTTGTAGGGCAGAAGATTCTTTACTTGGTCATTTTTTTTTCTTTAGGATGGTCCAGCAAGGGGCAAAATGGTTGTCTATTACTTGAATGTTCTTAAACTAAAGTGTCTCCTGGACAATTCTATATGTTACCACATTAGTCTGCCCCATGTTTATACTCTAAGAAAAAAATTTCCAATAGCAACCTGAGATAGAAGAGGTTAGGAAAAGATAAAACTCTTCCTACTCCCAGGATGTGCATAGCCATACCTTTATATCTCACATGGTCTCAGGAGAGGTTTCAGAACCATCAACTATTTCTCCCTATTCCCTAGCCAAATAAGTGGCGACAACAGAAACAGGCACGATGTACCTGCAATCTTTGCTCCTATGGCATTACTATTGTAAACAGTAGGAGAACAGAAAGTTCTTGTACATTGGAATAAAAAAAGATGCGATTACAATTGAGCCAATGTAATCAACTGTGGTTTTAAAAAATCCTAGTAAGTATTTTGGAAAGAATTCAATGTTAATTTTAATTTTATTTTTATTTTAAATGCAGTTTCAAATAAAGAATCCCATATGCTATATATACACAGTTGCAGAAACAGAAAACAGCCAACTCGTGCTAACTTTTCAGAGGAGCTCAAGGAATTTTTGCTTCATTCATAAAGGTAACATGAATAGCATTTTTATAAATGATGGACACTAATACCAGAATCAAACAAAGGATGATATTAGTTGAAAACGTCATAAATTTATTATTTAAATAATCCTGGTCGTAACACATGGAGGTTTGGAGATTAATATAAAATCTATTTTCTTCAAATTGTATATTTAATTTTAAGCACTATTTCATTTTCTCTCCTAGGAAGATAATTTATTAAAAGGCACATTTATTTTCAATGGGTAAAATTAAAGTCATTAACTGACTATTCAAATTTATAAATAGTAAAATACTCCTTTGGAGTACACATTAAAATTAAAATTTTATAGCCAATCTTATGGCCAAACACAATTCTCTCAACTAAACAAAGAACCTCGAAGACAAAGAGAAAATAATGTTTTTAAGGGCAAAAAAGACAAAAATATTTTGCTGAGAATGATAGTTTCCAGCTTCATCCATGTCCCTGCAAAGGACATAAACTCATCATTTTTTATGGCTGCATAGTATTCTATGGTGCCTATGTGCCACATTTTCTTTATTCAGTCTATCATTGATGGGCATTTGGGTTGGTTCCAAGTCTTCGCTATTGAGAACAGTGCCACCATAAACTTACTTGTGCATGTGTCTTTAGAGTAGAATGATTAATACTCCTTTGGGTATTACCTAGTAATGGGATTGCTGGGTCAAATGGTATTTCTGGTTCTAGATCCTTGAGAAATCGCCACACTGTCTTCCACAATGGTTGAACTAATTTACACTCCCACCAACAGTGTAAAGAATTCCTATTTGTCCACATCAGAAAACCAAACACTGCATGTTCTCACTCATAAGTGGGAGTTGAACAATAAGAACACATGGACACAGGGAGGGGAACATCACACACCAGGGCCTGTCGGGTGCTGGGGAGCTAGAAGAGGGATAGCATTAGGAGAAATACCCAATGTAGATGACAGGTTGATGGGTGCAGCAAACCACCATGGCATGTGTATACCTATGTAACAAAACTGCACGTTCTGCACATGTATCCCAGAACTTAAAGTACAATTTAAAAAAAACCAAAAATATTTACAGAGAGGCTGATATATTTTAAAGAGTTCATTATAATTTCTATTACTTTTTTAAATAACAAATACACCTGTATGGGTCATGTACCATCTTTAAAACAAAATTAAATGTCATTTTAAAAGAAGCTACATTTCATATTTTCAGAGCTTAGCAACATAATTTCTCTCTTAACAATTCATTGAATGTTTTGATATAGTATTTGTAGAGTAAAATGCATAGTACAGTAATTATATAGAAAAAATGTGACTTTTAAAAATGATAATCCATTCCACTTTAAAATTCTAATATTATAATGTCCCAAAACACTTTATTTAGTTAAATGTAATCTTTTGCTGTGCAAACTATGCCTATCTTATTTTTTAAAGGAAGACAATTGCAGGTAGGCAGTAAAAACAGATGGAGGGAGCGAAGGAAGAAAGGGAGGAAATAACTTAAAGAAAGATAAAAACTTAAACACAGTGAGAAAATAGCCAACACTAGGCAGTTCTTTTTATTGGAATGGAAACATGTTCTTAAATGAGTTGTCATAATGATATGACACACATGAGTGTTGAATGATAAAAGCCATTCCAATAGGATTCTTAAAACTATCAAATTTAGAATGCCACAGGAACTTTTTTTAATTATGAAAGCCATCTTGATGCAAAATTCAAATTGCAAAACTTCTTTTTTTTTTTTTTTAAGTTTCACAATCCCTTGCTTCACTGCTGGTGACAGTTTTTCCTAATGTGAGACAGTAGTTTGTTGAAAATTTTTATTTTCTTCAGAAAAAAATTCTAAACTGAAGGAACTGAGCGACACCAGCAGCCTGCTTCCATGGTATTATCTGGGCTTTTGAAATAAAGGAGCCATTAATGGAAGCTCTGACAGGTGATAGAAACAGAGCTGTCATTAACAAAGACTATGTCCAGAAGGTGACAGGGGGTGCTTTATTTTGCAGCCTGAAACAGTACTATTATGAGAAAAATGTGCTAAATTAATTATTGACAAAATGCTGAGTTATGTGAGTATTTTAACCTCTGCTTGTGATCAGAAGATACCTCCAGCTATTTTGAAGGTATATGGAGCAAACTGTTGTCAGGGGAGGGGAGTTTAAAGTTGTGTTAAATTATATAGAACATGAAATTTGCCATTTTAATCATTTGTAGATGTATAGTTCAGTAGCATCAAGTACATTTGCATTGTCATGCAGCCACCACCATCATCCATTTCCAGAACTTTTTCGACTCCCCAAACTGAAACACTGTAGTCATTAAACAATAACTCCTCATTCCTCCTTCCCTCCAACTCCTGGCCACCACGCATTTTCTGTCTGTATGATTTGACTACTCCAGATACCACATCTAAATGGAATAAAATACATACAAAATTGTCCTTTTGCGCTGGCTTATTTCATTCAGCATAATGTCCTCCAAGTTCATCCACATTGTAGTGTGTCAGGATTTCATTCCTTTTTAAAGTTACATAATATTCCATTGTATGTAATACCACATCTGCTTATCCACTCATGCATCAATAGATATTTGGGTCGTTTCCACTTCTTGACTTTGTACATAGTGGGGCTAGGAACATTTGTGTGCGAATATATGTTCTAATTCCTGCTTTTATTTCTTTTGAGTATATACCCACAGTGGGATTGCTGGATCGTGTTACAATTTCATGTTTAATTTTTGAAGAACTATCATATTAAACATACCAACATTCCATTTTTAATTTTTTATTTTCCAAAGTGGTGGCACCATTTTACATTCCCACCAGTAATGTGTAAGTGTTCTAATTTTCCCACTTCCTTACCCACACTTGGTATTTTCTGGGTTTTTGTTTGTTTGTTTCATTTTGCTTTGATAATAGCTACCTTAAAGGCTATGAGGTGGTGTCTCATTGTCGTTGTGATTTGCATTTACTTAATCATTAGTGTTGCTGAGCATCTTTTCATGTGTTTATTGGCCATCTGTATGTCTTCTCTGGAGAAATGTCTAAAATCCTGTGTATTTTTCAACTGGGTTGTTTGGGATTTTGTTGTAGATTTGTAAGAGTTCTTTATATATTCTAGATATTAATTCTTTATCAGAGATGAATTGTAAATATTTTTTCTCATTCCATGGGAAAAAAATCTGTTGATAGTGTTCTTTGATAGACAAAAATTTTTATGAAATACAATTTATCTATTTTTTGTCATTGCTGCCTGTGCTTTTGGTGTAATCCAAAAATATATATATATTATAGCCAAATCTAATGTCTTGAAACTTTTCCCGTGTTTTCTTTGAAGTTTTATAGCATTCTAGCTCTTATATTTAGTTAGTTTGTTTTACATTGTGTTACATTTTAATTTTATATAGGGGTAAGGGTTCAACTTCATTATTTCATATATGAGTATCCAGTTTTCCCAATATCATTTGTTGAAAGATTGTCCTTATCCCATTAAATGGTCTTGGCACCCTTGTTGAAAATCATTTGCCCATCTATGTGACAGCTTATTCCTGAACTCTATTCTTTTCCTTCGGTCTATATGTCCATCGTGATGCCAGTACCACCTTGTTTTGATTATTGTAGCTTTGTAAGTTTTGAAATCAGGAAATGCGATGCCTTCAACTTTCTTTTTGAAGACTGTTTTGACTATTCAGAGTCCCTTGAGATTTTACATGAATTTTAGGATGAATTTTTCTATTTCTGCCACAAACATCATTGAGATTTTGATAGGGATTGCACTGAATCTATAGATCACTTTGAGTATTATTGACATCTCAGAAATATTGTTGGACAATCCATAAATACCGATATTGTGAAGCAAATTCACTATGCACTTGTTACCAACTTGTCTGAGTCCAGCGAGACAGAACACCCATACATATAACAAGTTACATGAGGCAGGCTTATTATGACTTACAAATAGGCAGGAAGGGACAACGGAAGCCTGGGAGTCATTACAACCCAGGCTCCAAGGCTCAGGAAAGCTGCCTGGGGGAAGATGGAATCTTGTCAAAACATAATCCATTTGTACAGAAACTGAGAGGCCCAGGAGAGTAGTTCATCTTTGGTTTTACACTCTAAGGGTAATAGAATTTGCGAGGCTAAAACATTGAAGGACGTCCTGTTTCTAGAGGAGACTGGAACAGAGCCTTACTATTCCAGTCACTTCCTCCTATATTCGTGTGTTGCATTCCCAGTACATTCTACAGTTATTCTTGAGAACTACAAGTGAGAATAGTGGAAGAACTGGGTTGGTTCAAGGCTGCCTGGAGAAGTTTCCTGTGGATATCTTTCCATTTATGTGCATCTTCTTTAATTTTTTTCAGAATCGTTTTGTAGTTTCAGTGTACAGTCTTCTGTCTTCTTGGCTAAGTTTATTCCTGAGTATTCTTTTTGATACCATTTAAATGGAATTGTTTTCTTAATTTCCTTTTGGTATTGTTCATTTTTGGTGTATATAAATTTAATTGATTTTTTTGCATGTTAATTTTGTGTCTTGAAAGTTTACTGAATTTATTTGTTAGTTCTATCAGGTTTTATTATGTGTGTGTTCTATTTTTAGGGTGCTCCACATGTAAGACCATGTCATCTTATGAGATAATTTTATTCTTCCTCTCCAATTTAGATGCCTTTTATTTATTTTTCTTGCCTAACTACTCTGATTAGGTCTTCCAATACTATACTGAATAGAAGTGTCAAGGGTGGGCATCTTTGCATTGTTCCTGATGTTAGCAAAAATGCTTTCAGTCTCTCATCACTCAGTATGACGTTAACTATAAGCTTTTCATATATAGCCTTTGTTATGCTGAAGTAGTTTCCTTCTATTCCTAGATTTTTAAATTTTTTAATAAAAGGGAATTAAATTTTGTCAAATGCTTTTTTAAATGTATAACAATACTTACTTGTTGTCTTCATTTTATTTATGTTTCATATTACACTGTTAGTTTTAGTATGTTGAACTATTGTTGCTATCCAGGAATGAATCCCACTTGATCATGTTGTATAATCCTTTGGCTGTACTGTTGAATTTAGTTTGTCAGTATTTTGTGCAGATTTTTGCATCAATATTTATAGATGTATTGCTCTGTAGTTTTGTTTTCCTGATGTGTCTTGTTTTGCTTTAGTATCAGGATAATTCTTTTTAGATAACTATTTTAATAGCAGCTCTTTCTTAAATGTTTGTAGTAAAATGTTTGAATGTATATTATTGGGTATCAAGTAATTATATAAGTAGTTTTCTTCTTTTTTTTTTTTTTTTTTCTTTCCAGGCAGGGTCTCACTCTGTCACCCAGGCTGGAGTCCAGTAGCACTATCTCGGCTCACTGCAAACTCCACCTCCCAGGCTGAAGTCATCCTCCCACCTCAGCCTCCCAAGTAGCTGGGACTACAGGTATGCACCACCACACCTGGCTAATTTTTGTATTTTTTCTAGAGATGTGGTCTTGCCATGGTGCCCAGGCTGGTCTTGAACTCCTGAGCTCAAGCAATAGGACCACCTCAGCCTTACAAAGTGTAGGGATTACAGGCATGAGCCACTGCACCCAGCAGTGGTATTATTTTCTAAATTTATTTCATTTTATTATATTTAAATAGCTAACGGAAACTAACCATGGAAATTGTATGGGAACTGACAGTCTGATTTAATGCCCAAAGATGCGGGACCCTTGGTGCTGACTTAATTCTCTAGAAACGTCCAAATTTCCAAATGCCTAATCAGATATAGTTGTAGGTAAAACAATTAAATTAATAAAGTTTACTTTATATCCTCTCTCTCTCTCATCTCTTAAAAAAAAAATCCTTCTCCTTTTCAGAGGCTCTCTCATCTGCCCTGTCTCAACCAGTTACCTGGGAGCTTCAGGGTTCCAGTCCCACATCTACTAGGTCCCTAAAAACTTGTTGGGAAATTGTCGACTGTATCACCCCTCCCAGAGATATTTTTTACAGTCTTTGTGTCGGCAAAGAACATGAACAAGCACTTCTCAAAAAAAGACATACAAGCAGCCAACAAGTATATGAAAAAATGCTCAACATTACTAATCATTCTAGAAATGCAAATCAAAACTACAATGAGAAACCATCTCACACCAGTCAAAATGATCTTTATTTAAAGTCTAAAAATAACAGATGTTGGTGAGGTTGCAGAGAAAAGGAAAAGCGTATACATTGTTGGTGGGAATGCAAATTAGTTCAGCCACTATGGAAAGCAGTTTAAGATTTCTCAAAGAACTAAAAATAGAATTACCATTCCAGCCAGCAATCCCAGTACTGGGTATATATTCTGTATATGTGGGATTGCTGGGTATATACCTAAAGGAAAATAAATTGTTCTTTCCAAAAAGACACCTGCACTCATATGTTTAGTGCAGCACTCATCATAATAGCAAAGACATGGAATCAACCCAGGTGTCTATCAGTGGTGTTACATATGTGCTATAAAATTCTACGCAGACATAAAAAAAAGAATGAAATAATGTCCCTTGCAGCAACATGGGTGCAGCTAGAGGCCATTATCCAAGGCAAATTAATACAGAAACAAAACCAAATACTGCATGTTTTCACTTATAAGTGGCAGCTAAACATTGGGTACATGTGAACATAAAGACAGAAACAATAGACAATGTGGGACGATAGACATTCTGGGAAATATTGTAAATAATTCATGTGGTGACAGACACAAAGAAACAGAAAAAGAATCTGTATAAATCTCAAATGCACAGAAAGTTATTTCCACCTAAAAATACTTTTTGGCAATTCATGAAGATAAGAAAAATATTAAAGGTTTTGTTGTTAATTTCTATCATTAGCTTTATTAAATTTTATAGACTTTCTTTTTAACTCTATTGTATTTTGGATAGTGTCTTTTTGTTTCCTAATCTCTCATTAATTTCATTTTTTCTACTATAATTACCACGTAGATATTTATTGAACACATACTATGTCATAATAATGTTGAAGAGTTGTATAGATTATCTAGTGACAAATAGGTTTGGCCTCTTTGGTAAAAAATCTTACAGTCAAGTTATGGTATACATTAACACAAGAAGATATGAAGGTTGGGATGTGCAAGTGACAATTATAATAATCCTTTTCTTAACAGTTACCTGTGATTTTTATGCATTTAAAATTATAAAAACATGATATTTTGGTGTAAATTATTTTACTATGTAAATTGCCTGTCAATGGGTTAATACCATGTGAAAAATAACATATTGGTAAGTAAAAAGAAAACTATCTTTGCAAAGTTTTATTTCTAAAGAACGTGGGCAGAATTCTGTCCTTTGAGAACTGAGATACTGGAAAGAACTTTCCCAAATGCCCACACTATCAAATTTAGTTAAGAATGAACATGTTTAAAATACAATCTGGACAATATTTGCCTTTTCTCCTAATCTAGCAGATAAAAATAGTTCAACAAAGAGAAATGTTTATAAATTTCCTGCTGTTGCCTCCAAAAATTGTGCATGTAAAAATATTTTGCTATACAGCTAAAAGTAAAGGGCTTATCATTTTAACCCAATAAAAGTTCTAACTGTATTCAGGGAAATAGTATCACAGGAATGTGAGGAGAGTATTTAGGGTGTCCTCTTGAGACTTTTTGATAATTCCTAAAATTAAAATAACCTGCTAGAGATAGTCTCCAGTTTTTGACATTTTACCACAACCTTGTTTCAGAATTATAATAATTCAACCTCTTAATTGGAAAGATAAAAATTTATAGTTCAGGGTTGCTGACTCTAAAATATCACACAGCCAGATAGTATCGGTGCTGAAACTCAAATCTAAATGTTCCAGTTCAGAACGTTTCTAATTATACCCATTTATCTGCTGCACATTTAGAATTGATATTCATCTTCATTAGCATACAGGCTTAATGAGAAGAAAATCGCACGTTGATAGCAAATTGATAGTTGAAAGTTACACATTGATAGTATACTTGTCATTAATTTTTCAAAAATGTCAAAGATCATAAAGGAAGATTCTGCTTTAGACATAATCTATCTCTTTGCTGTTGAGCATTTGAAGACTCTTTAGAGCGAGTCTTCAGTGCTGTCAACAGACGATAATGTATTAGCCTGTGATCTGAATGATGTTTAAAATCTTCTCTCCAATAGTATGCCATTAGATGTATTTTTTTACATTTAAGCAGGAAGTGTAGGCAACTACAATTTTTAGAGGAAGTAATTTCTTTTTCAACCAGTTTACTGTTATTTCAGCTGTTTCAATTCAGCTTAGCAAATATTCATTGAGTGCATATTTTATAAGAATTGCAAAGATGAACATGACACAATTTTAGATCACAAATTTATCAGCAGCTAAGAAACAATTATATATATAAATATATATAATAGATATGTGCACACATATGATGACGTCAGTCTTTCTGATCTATTCTGAGAATAACATAAATTTTAATGAGTTTTAAAATATGGAAATGGGTAATAGAATTATTTTAAGCTCTAATAGGGTAAATATTGATGGCTGTAAGCCATGTAAGCTAAAGCTCTTTGAATCCTCACTAATTTTTAAAAGTATAAAAAGGTTCTGAAACCAGAAAGTTTGAAAACCGCTGCCTTAAGGCATTCATCATACATAAGAAAGTAACCTCACTTTTCTGCATCTAAGATAGGAGAATAGAGAAAAAAGTCCCTCCAATAATTTTCTGCTTCTTCCAGAAACAGAAATACAGTGCCATTGTTTGCCAGAATGGAGAATACAATTTATTTCAAAAAACTTTCTAGCACATGGCTAATGTTCAAGAAATATAGTTAGGAAAAATATAATGACTTGGAAAACAAATTAAATTAAGAAAACAAAACCTAGATGAGAAAGATCATGCTTCAGAACTTCTAACAATCCAAAATATACCCAGGTGTATTGTGGATTTATCACTGCAAATTACATATAATAAATTTACCCTCATGGTTGAGGGAGAAGCCATGAGAGGATGTAAGCACATTGAGATCTGAATGTACTGTTCTAGTAGCTATCAATCTTGAGTATGAATAAAGATTATGTGAGGAATTTGTTTAAAATTCATGTTTGTCATCTTCAGAAATGTTGATTATGTAAGATCTAGGAATCTGTACTTTAACGAGCATCCCGAATGTTGCTGATATAGGTTCACTATAGATCATACTTTGAGAAACACCATATTTATCAAAACTGAGATAATAGTTTAATAAGATCGTGAGACTCAAATGCTGAAAAAAAAGTTATAAGTTGTGAAGGATTATTACCTTTAGTGTTTGTATCTAAGAAGAGGTAAGTACTAGACTGACATCAAAATGATGATGATGATCATCATCATCAGTGTACTTCTCATTAGAGAAGAATAATGAGATGAGTTGTTTGTGAGGGCATTTGTGGGGTTAAACTGAGTGACAGAGGCTCTGCAAGGAGGAAGGCTACTGTCACTGCTTGTTCCTGGGAGATGACAAACCAGTCACTCTGGGGGAGGTGCAGAATAATTGCAATTGTTTAAAACAGGATTTTCCCCCCTCTTTTAAGGATGTCTCTACTCCATCTGCTGCTATGTGTGTTCTCTGTTCTTCATTACTCCATGCAACAGGTAGGATCTATGAATATAACACAGAAAAACAAATTGAAACTGTCTCTTCATAAAGCCCCCTGAATGTATGGGAAGCCCCTATAAATGTCTTGTCATCTCCTAATTCTTACAGCAAACTTTATTAATCTGTGAAGAGAAATAAGAAGAAAGCTGTCAAGAAAGAAAGGATGAAAATGTACAAATTTATATTTTAAAATAGCAAGCAAAATACATATGGCCTATATATACACAAAATATATGCAACACACACACACACATATATATATACAGAGTACTATGAAACTAGTTAAATCTAGTAGTAAAGTATAGATTTAAATCTAGTACTATACTTTAGTACTAGATTTTAAACCAAGTATTCAGAAATTCTACCTGAAAGGAGTAATTTTACATCCCTGGCTTTCTGCCTCTTTTCTAGCAATGATGTTCCTATTTAATTACTTGATAATTTAAAATTGTCAGTTTTATAAAATGTGGAATATATACCCAATGGAATACTATTCAGTTTAAGGTAATCCTGCCATTTGTGACAACATGGATCAACGTGGAGGACATTATGTTAAATGAAAAAAGCCAGACACAGAAAGAGAAATACTGGATAATTTCACTTACATGTGGAATCTAAAATAGTCAATGCCATAAAAGCAGAGAGTAGAATGGTGGTTGCCAAGGGAGAGAAGGAGGAAAAATCTGAGAGATGTTGTTTTAAGGTACAAAGTATCAGTTAAGCAAAATGAGTAAGTTCTGGAGATCTAATGTATAGCATGGTAACTATAATCAACCATGCTGTGTTGTATGCTTGAAATTTGCTAATAGGGTAGACCTTAAGTATTCTCACTACAAAAGAAAAAGAAGAAGAAAGGAATTGGATGTGGTGAAGACAGACAGAGAGAGAGAAAGAAGAAAGAAAGAAAAGAAAAAAAAGGAAAGGAAAAGAGAAAAAAGAAGAGAAGGGTAGAGAAGAGAAGAGAAGGGAAGGGAAGGGAAGGGAAGGGAAGAGGAGAAGGGAAGGGAAGGGAAGGGAAGGGAAGGGAAGGGAAGAGAAGAGAAGAGAAGAGAAGAGAAGAGAAGAGAAGAGAAGAGAAGAGAAGAGAAGAGAAGAGAAGAGAAGAGAAGAGAAGGGAAGGGAAGAGAAGAAAAGAGAAGAGAAGAGAAGAAAAGAGAAGGAAGGGAAGGGAAGGGAAAGGAAGAGAAGGAGAGAGGGAGGGAGGGAAGAAGGAAGAAGGAAGGAAGGAAGGGAGGAAAGAAGGAAAGAAGGAAGATTACTTTCAGAGAATAGGTTATCTAAAAATGTATTGAATCATGATTTTTTTGAAGATTTAATGGCTTATTTTTTTGAAGATTTAATGGCTATTAATTTTAAAACCAAAGTTGGGCACAGAAATAACTCACTGAATATCCCAAAATCTTATAATATATTTAAAGACAGCCATTTACCTACTGCTTTACTCTAACAAGAGGTTGGGACTGTCTCATAACTTTCAAAGCCTGCAAGAATGGTAATACTGAATAAAATACAGAGAATGCTAAATTTCGAGCCAGAAGTCTTTGCCCTTTCAATTATCCATTACCTTTTTCCTTTTTGAAATAAGGGTCAGTAAAATTCCCTGCACAGAATTGCACAAGAGAAAAGGAAAACTACAAAATGCTTTTAAAATGAAAGATATACTTGGTACTTAAGGGCACTGACAAACTTTCAGGAGTCCTGAGATAAGTTGCTGGTCTTCTTCCTTCTTTCACAGTAGCAAAAAACTGTTTGAGTGTAGGAATAACAGTGCTATTCTATAAATATTGATTAAGTTGAGGACTGTAAACGATTGAAGCTAGAGCTAGATTAAGGAAAAAATGTCTTCTGCCTAAACAAGTAGAATTGCATTTCATGGTACTCAAGATACAATGGTTATGCCAAAATTTCCTGTATATTTGGTTCCAGAATAAAAGACGGTCAAAAGGAAAGGGGTGCATAAAAGAAAGTGCACTTCCTGTCCAAACACATGTTCTCTGAGTGTGGAGTCATTCAAAATCAGAGTGGTAATATAGCATCATGATTATGGGAACAGGCTCCAGAGACTATTCAATGAGCTCAAATTCTAATTCCAACGTTTACTAGCACTGTGACTTAGGTCAAGTTCCTTAGTTTCTTGGGCCTTGAGTTTCTTTATTTAAGAAAAGAGTAAAATAATGCCTATTATATAAAGTGATTGGGAGGATTCAGTGAAAGAATAAAGGAAAAGTGCTTATCAGCTAACAGAGTTATAAATGCTCAATAAATTATCATATTATTCTTAAACTTTAATCTCACATGGCACTGGTTGTCATTTCACCTTGAAAAAGAGTTTCCTCAGGTAACCTTTTATGAATGGGCAATGTCCCAAGGCATCTACAGTCTGTAGTGTTCCTCCAAGGAGGAGTGTTTTTCATAATCAATGTTATTAAATAATTATTCATGAGTAGTATTTAAAAGTCTCTGAAGACTAGATCTGAGACAATCTTGCATCAAAGCAAGTTCTATGAGTCATATCTGAATAGACAGAATATAGAGAAAATTGTCATATCTGAATAGACAAAATGTAGATAAAATTGTGAAGATTATTAAGTCAAGAACTACTTATGCTCTGTTTCAGAGGTTTTTATGCTGAAGTTCATGGGAAGGTTACTCAGAAAGATTCATGAATCCTTTCATAGTGTATGCAAAATATTGCAGATATGAATGTTTGACAATTTCTCATGAAAAGCAATTAAACTTTTCATTAGATTCTCAAAAGGCTCTATGATACAAAAAAGGTTAAAAAATCTCTGTCCTAGCCTAATTTTACAAATTTTCCCACCTATGTCTGGATTGGTGTAAGCAGTAGTGCTGAGAAATGCAAAAATGTTTTAGCATTCCTTGGAATGCTATACTTATTATCTAGTTCAACGTGAGCAAGATAAACGCATAGCACATATTCTGCCTCTCAAAGGCTTTAAACTGAGTTGGAACACTAAATATATACACAAAATAATTAACTATATCAAGTGGTTATGATTAAATGTTAAAATTGAAGGAAAATATAAAAGGGGTAAGGGTGTAGTAGGTCATTGAAGGGAATGGGGAATGGAGCACAGCCATCCCTTGGTGTCCATGGGGATTTGTTCCAGGACCCATTCAGACACCAAAATTTGTAGATGCTCAAGTTCTTATGTAAAATAACCTAGTATTTGTATATAACCTATACACATCCTCCCATAAACTTTAAATGATTGCTAGATTGCTTGTAATATCTAATACAATGTCTACACTTCATTTCATTTGCATAGATTCAACATGGAATTTTTTTCTTAATATTTTCAAATCCACAAATGCCAAGCCCACAGATACATAGAACAGACTGTAATTAGGAAAGCTGTTGCAGAGGAGAAAAATTGAGTGGGGACAATGATAAATGGATGGAAGATAGTTTTTTAAGAGGACAGTGGCCCTCTTAGACAGAAGTAAAGATTTAAATCCAAAACAAAAGTCACTAGAAAAAAGAAGTGACTCTGGCCTAGCTTAATTGTGAAGAGCATACTTAAGGTATGTATAATGATTTGACTAGGTAGAGAAGATTTTGAGGAGCTCATTATAATACTTAATAATTTTTGGCTTAAAGTGTTAAGGAGCAGAAGTTGCTGAACACAAGACTTGTAAAGGGGAAAAACAGTATTTAAGAGAATAGAACATGGTTGGAATGTGAAGAATAAACAATTATTCCTGAGAGAGGGGAAGTCTGGAGTAAGTTAAGAGAGTGGCATTTTTCAGGAGTGTTCATAATTTATCCAGTGTATAATGTATTATGCAATACATTTATGTGTTTCTGTAAGGTTTGGAGTTCTCAAGCTGCTATACCAGCTCAGAGTATAGCAGATACATATAAGATGGCAAACAGTTCATCAGTTGAAAGACAACTTGAGTATAAGTGATGGCAGTCTCCAAGGGACTGTATGCTGCAGATCACTAACAAAGCCTTGAAAAAAGGCCTTTTTGGAGGAGGATGTGTAACTCTCCATTGATTTCACACACATCCAGGAGTCAAGCAATACCAACAAAAGCCTTGTCCCAACATTTGATATCATTCAGAATAGTAAAAGAACACTACTGTTTTGTCTATGAATATTATGTGGCATTATCCAAAAGTCACCTTGCCTTTCCTCTCAAGTCCCCCGCCTTGACAGAATATCAGCTTTCAGAAGATTAAATTATCATGTGTTCAAAAGTTTGAAAACAACCATGAAACTAAGGCTTTAAACCATCTCTTTTTTTTCTGCAGCTTCAAATGTTTTAATAACTTCATTCGTCTCTTTCTCCTGCCTTGCTTACTTTGAGTAATAGACCACTGTCTTGCACCTTTTCAAAGATTATTCTCAACTTTCATCTCTTGATCACATTAGGACTGTGAGCCATCAATAAGCACCCCAGCACCTCCTACTCTCAGTATCTTCCTTTTCGAAAAGTTTTCCTCTCATCCTACAAATATGCTAAGATTCTAATATTCCATTATTCTCTTTATTTTCATTGCCATTTAAAAGAGTGTGCACTTAGTGTCTCTACCTTCTTATTGATCATGTCTATCTTCTTCCTGGTTTCTTACCCCATCATTATCATCGTACTGATGTTTCCAAATTTTTTGATAAAAGGAACATACAACAGTTCTCTTCTTGTAGGATTATGGCATATAAATCCCACAGGAAGGAAAAATGAAAAGGAGGAAAGATTTCTCACACAATCTATGCCAAACATTGTGTATTTGTGCATAACCTTTCTATACTTGAACATTTCCTAAGTTATTTACTTTTCCCAAAAGACTGAGTATCTTTTCTGGAAAGTGCACACATATGACCCAGATTTCCTGAACTTTAAGTTAAACTTTCTCAACTTTCAAATATTTGTTCTTTTCAAATATATGTATCTTAAAATAACTTTAATGTTCTTTCAAACATCAAAGTTATTTTAACCATTCTATCCTTTTTTTAACTACAAATTGCCTTGAAAAGGAGAAATTTTATTAACATATATTTCATTATAATGCTTTGTGATATGAAAGGAAATATAATCTACTACAGATTCTAATGTTATCTTTGGGAATTATTTTTACAATTGAGAAGAGTTAATTTTCCATTAGTGCAAAATGTGAAAATGTAGCACTAAAGACAGCAAAACATGTGAAGGTCGAAGAGTGACTCAGCAATGAAGGTACAAGTCCACATTCTTATCACTAGTTTTATTACTTATGAACTAAATCATTCAACTGGACCTCTTCTTTCTATTCAGGTAAGCCATGTGGTGAAAATATATTTCAATCACCTAAAGCTGTCTCCTGGGAATCTGCCCTCTTTGACTGGACTGATCGAAGATGTAATTTCCTTTATGATATTGGAGCCATTTCATGAGATGCTCCAATTCATTCTTACACACAGATATGAAGGAAGAAGTTTAATATTTCACAATTATTGATGATTTCTCCATCATTAACAATTAGATCATCTTTGCCTCCCCTTCTACTGACACACACACACACACACATACAGGGTCACACTAGAGGATATCATTCCACTTGAATAATTTCTTTGCATTTAAAATATCTTTGAGATGCCTAATAACAGACTTCCATAATCAATGTCACTTCTCTCTGATCTGAATGAAGTTCTTCACTTTTTTAAATTTTTTTTATACTTTAAGTTCCGGGATACATGTGCAGAACATGCAGGTTTGTTACATAGGTATACATGTGTCATGGTGGTTTGCTGTACCCATCAACCCATCATCTACATATCTACATTAGTATTTCTCTTAATGCTATCCCTCCACTAGCCCTCCCCTTCCCTGACAGACCCCAGTGTGTGATGTTCCCCTCTCTGTGTCCATGTGTTGTCATAGTTCAACTCCCACTTATGAGTGAGAACATGTGGTGTTTGGTTTTTTGTTCCTGTGTTAGTTTGCTGAGAATGATGGTTTCCAGCTTCATCCATGTCCCTGCAAAGTACATGAACTCATCCTTTTTATGGCTGCATAGTATTCCATGGTGTATATGTGCCGCATTTTCTTTATCCAGTCTATCATTGATCAGCATTCGGGTTGGTTCCAAGTCTTTGCTTTTGTGAATAGTGCTGAAGTAAACATACGTGTGCATGTGTCTTTATAGTAGAATGATTTATAATCCTTTAGGTATATACCCAGTAATGGGATTGCTGGGTCAAATGGTATTTCTGATTCTAGATTCTTGAGGAATCGCCACACTGTCTTCCACAATGGTTGAACTAATTTACACTCCCATCAACAGTGTAAAAATGTTCCTATTTCTCCATATCTTCTCCAGCATCTGTTGTTTCCTGACTTTTTAATGATCACTTTGACAAACCTGACAAAAACAAGCAATGGGAAAATAATTCCCTATTTAATAAATGCTATTGGGAAAACTAGCTAGCCATATGCAGAAAACTGAAAATGGACCCCTGCTTTACACCTTATACAAAAATTAACTCAACATGGATTAAAGACTTAAACATAAGACCTAAAACTATAAAAACTCTAGAAGAAAACCTAGGCAATACCATTCAGGACATTTAGGTATGGGCAAACACCTCATGACTAAAACACCAAAAGCAATGGCAACAGAAGCCAAAATTGACAAATGGGATCTAATTAAACTAAAGATCTTCTGCTAAGCAAAAGAAACTATCATCAGAGTTAACAGGTAACCTACAGAATGGGAGAAAATTTTTGAAATCTATCCATCTGACAAAGGGCTAATATCCAGAATCTACAAGGAACTTAAACAAACTTACAAGAAAAAAAAACCATCAAGAAGTTCATCACTTTTAAGGATGCAACAGTTTTAGACATTGGCAATTTCTAGAATAGTTCTAGACACTGGAAAATAGGTTAAGTTTATCTTGTCCTTAAAACTTTTGCAAATATTCTGTATCTTATTGGCAACACTTACATTTACACCCCCATAGCATCCATATATCTAAATGTTTTGTTAAGCACTCACTTCTTTAGTTTCTACTATATGTGCCAGATATTGTGTACTTTCTCTTTTTTTAATTCAAACTTCTAGATTGATATTGTTTTATTTGCTTCAGTACTGTGTACTTTCAATTATATTAAATTTAATAACTGGAAGGAGAATAAAGAAAAGATGCTTCTACTGGCATACTGGCATTTTACAAGTACTGCTAAGTTGCACCTACTTCAACAGAAAATGATGTAATCACAGTAATGTGTCTTTTATAAGCAGTTACACAAAGAGATAGAACTACATTAATATTTTCATGCAATGAACATGGCCTTTTTCTTACCACCTAAGAAGGCCTGTATCTGAAGACTAAGGAATAAAATAGCAAAATAAAAACAAGAAGTTATAATGTCAGCTCCTAGTAATTTCTTCCATTTAGTTTTTGGATGGTTTCTTGAATTGTCCAGCAGAAATGAGACAGTAAATACAAATGTGGTCTATTGCCTCACAAATAAACATTTTAAAAAGCAAAGCTTTAATAAGCCTCAACTGAGAGAAAAGCAATAAGGAAAGGAAAGCTTGCATGGAGAAAGTGATGGGAAGGCAAGTTAATCATTAGACATTTTGGAGACAGAGAGGCCACTCAGAAGACTATAAAGAAAGCAGAACAGAGCATTTGTGATACATTAGGGGGGCCAGGATGGATAACAGTTTCAAGATGACATAGCTAACGCATTTATCTTCAGATGATCCAGTATAACAATTATCAGATTGGGTGTGCTATTGCTCACTGCCCAAGTGATGAATACCTTTATGTCTGTCATTACTGCCCGTCATACACATTATTTATTTTATATCAATTCTTCTATAACTGCTTACTTTTTTTTCTTTTAGCAGCTCCTCACGTGTTGAAACTGTTTACCTTAAAAGCAATGCTTAATCCTTCTTTACTGGCATATATATGTTTTTTTGCTATGGGAGTTATTTTTTCATAGTGGAAAGCAAAATTTTAACACAGGAGAAGAGAAAGAGGAATAAGAGGAAGAACTTTGAATCAAAAGCATGAGCTCTATGCAGAAGCAAAATTGAAATTTGAGAGCTGTATAATGCTGTTTTAGGACTTAAGATATTTTCTTTAAATGTAGTAATTTTAGATCACATATTTAAATGGATTCTTATCTGAAGAATACACATGTCAACACATTCTAGAAAAGAAAGAGCTTCCTTTCAGACTCATTCCTAGTCAAGTGTTGCATTCCACTCATATTCCCCAAAGTTAGGTCACCTGCAAGACACCCCAAGAGATTCTGGAACTATGCAAGCTATTCAGAGCCCTTGATATTATTGGATTTAGCAGAAGACCAAATCATAAGCTCAGATATCTATAGAACAGTCACCTGGATGTAGAATATCCTTCCAAAATTTGGTTTAGTTCAATGTTCATGCCAATATCCCAACCTCTGGCCTTGGAGTATTTCCCACAAACTTCAATGAACATAGAGGAGATAGCTCAATCCCATAAAGAGAGAAATCCCAAGAAATTATAGAGCCTATTTTGAAAAATTTTACTGGTTCTAAGGTTTAAGGTAGGTTAATGGGATGTCTTACTTTATGATCATTGCAATGACGAGGTCTAAAACCACAAGCAAAGACTTGAAATCAGACAGTGAGTAAAGCCTGTGGTCAAGTACAGGGATAGTGAAATGTGAAGTCTGGGGGATTATTTTGCCATGACTCTTAATGCATATAAAAGTTTAAATTGGGAAGTAGAATTACCCAAGTAGAGAAAAACTTGATTCATTTTTTAAGCAATTAAGGCACAGTTATTAATTCATTAAATAGTCTTACTAGGCTTTATATTAAATTAAATCTTTGGTCCGGGCGCGGTTGCTCACGTCTATAATCCCAGCACTTTGGAAGGCCAAGGCAGGTGGATCACGAGGTCAGGAGATCGAGACCATCCTGGCTAACATGGTAAAACCCCGTCTCTACTAAAAATACAAAAAATTAGCCGGGAGTGGTGGTGGGCACCTGTAGTTCCAGCTACGCGGGAGGCTGAGGCAGGAGAATGGCGTGAACACGGGAGGCGGAGCTTGCAGTGAGCCGAGATGGGGCCACTGCACTCCAGCCTGGGCGACAGAGCAAGACTCTGTCTCCAAAAAAAAAAAATAAAACAATAAAAAAATAAATAAATAAATAAGTCTTTGCTTTCCATTTCACAATAAAAGATGGGGGGCAGTAGGCAGGCAAGATAGTACCATAACTTTTCTGTGTGTATATACATCCTTAGTAATAGCACATTCTGAAAGCCCTTACTATGTTCTAGGCTCTGTGCTAAGCACTTTAAATGCATTTTCTTGTGTGTGTAATGCTAGATGCATCAGTCACATGCACTGTCTCACATGTAATAGCCTTTTAACAGCACAATAAGTTGAGAACTATTATTATTTTCATTTCAGAGAGAGGACAGATTAAATATTGTGCCCATAGATACTGAGCTAATAAGAGATAGAGTCTAAATTTGAACCTGGGCTCCAACACCAACGCTCCTGTGCCTAACTGATATGCAGATCTCTCCTTTACAATTCTTGTCTTCTAACAGGGAGATTCATCTTCTGTTCAAAGTTAACCTGTGTTCTTAGCCCCAACCCTCCTGTCTTCTGGAGTTTGCTTCATCCATTATCTATCCTTTCTCCACTCTCTTTGATATCTCCACCTTTATTCGTTTCTTTCCAAGAGAATAAAGGTAATAACTGTCCATTAAGTTAAAAATGAAAGATCTAATTCACTGATTTCCATAAAGCTCCATTATAGACAGCACCTTGGGAACACTTCTATTACAAAGCAATACAGAGGATAGAGGAGTCATTCTATGCACACCCTGACATCCACTCCTCTGCCTTCGTCACTAACAATGGTGTGAGCTGAGCAAAGCACCAAGTGGGAATTGCCATACCTGGTGAAGCAGCACTGGTGCCTGCCATGCCTGAAGGAAGATGTTGGCCACAAAGCATCAGGAAAGACAACAGGGCTTGGTAGAGAAGAGCAAAGTGGTAACATGATGGAAGACCAACAGAAACTGTTAGGGACCTCTGTACTCAGCGGAGGATTGGGAGCCACCAGGTAGAAACTATTGTCCTAGAAGAACAGCAAGAAAGGTGACAGTATTCAGGGGAGTATCCCTTAATAGCTGCAACTAACAAGAGTCATGAGTTTGCAATATCCACTGGGGCTCTGTAACCACAGCAGAAACTACAAGGTAATTAAAAAGCAAGAAAATTATTGCGTCTGAGAGAGAACACAAGTGAAGTAGCAGCAACACTCAGAAACTATAGGACCCAGTAGAGCCACTACCATTCTATCATGTGAAGCAGAATAGTGACTACTGCTGGCAAAATTTTCTTCATCACCGTAGGTGAGGCACCACCCAGAAAGCCCTCAAAATTCTTGGGAGAGAATTTATAATATAAAAAAAATTACTGTTTTTATAAAATAATAAAACATTAATAATTAATAAAATAGTTAATGATAGCAAAACTTTTCAAGGAAGCTGATATACTAGAAGAATTTACTTCCTAGTATGACTCTACGTGCCTTAATTTAAAATTGTGTCTGATATGTACAGTAAATCCTAAAATGAAAAAAGTTTTGTTCTAGGATTTCCCAAATCGTAGATGCTTCTTCTGACTGGAAAAGACCCATTTCATCAAGGGAGCCCTGAGAAGTATTCCATACTCTTTATTTTGAAGATGAGGACAGGAAAAGTATGAAACTGGGTAGCTGCCATGTTAATTTCCTAGGGCTGCTGTAACAAAGTACCACAAACTGAGTGGCTTAAAACGACAGAAATTTATTCTCTCACAAGTCTAGAAACCAGAATCCAAAACTGAAGTATAGCAGGATAGTTTCTTCTGGAGGCTCTGGGGAGAGAAACCATTCATGCTTATCTCTTAACTTCTGGTGACGGCTCTTCTTGGCATTCCTTGGTTTGTAGTTGCTTCATTCTGGTTCCTGCCTCCTTCTTCACCTTGCTGTCTACCCTCTGTGTGTGTTTCCTCTGTTTCTTCGAATCTCTCTCTTTTTAGAAGGACAACAGTTATTGGATTTAGGCCTACCCCAATTCAATACTACCTTATCTTAATTTGATTACATCTGCAAAGACCCTATTTCCAAATGAGGTCATTCTCACAGGTACTGGGGGTTAGGATTTCAGCCTGTCTTAAGGGGTGGATACAGAGGCACAATTTAACCCACAACAGCTGGTTTTCCTTCCTCTTTTCCTCCCTCTCTTTCTTTTTTTTTTCCTCTCTTTTTATCTTTTTTTTCTTTCTTTCTTTCTTACTTGTTACTGAAACCAGTTTCTTCTCCTGTAATCCCTGCCTCCCAGTGCTGCTATCTCTCTGTTAGCTGGGCTTATGGATAAAAACTGTGAGCCACAGATTATAATTATGTTGATCCATCCTTTCAACTGGTTTAGTAAATTGAGTTCAGCAGAGTAAATTTTGAGTAAATTACTGGTTTGTTTAAATTAATCAGCCAATTTGGGCAAAAAGGTCAATATAGTTGCAGATATAAACCAATATAATTTTAAAATAATAATGTATTTACCTTTTTGATAGTTCTCTAAAATAATGAATTTGATTTTCTTTAACTTTTAAGTTTTCTGATAGCTTGAATAAATTAACTAAACTTGGTAGGAACCTGACACCATCAAAGGATGAAGAATTCTGATGTTTCCATTCTGATTTTCTGTTGTTGTTTTTGTTGTTGTTGTTAGGAAACAAAACAATATATTTAGCCTCTTATTTTCAACTTAAATTGAGGATAACTGTAGACCTTGATGGGGAAAAGATAAACTCATAAATAACTATTTGCTAGTTATAGATCTGACAAATGGACTTTTAAAATATTAATCAATGGTACATATAAGCAAGAGCAGTTTTTCTTTATTTAGTAAATCTGTGCTCACTGATTTTTATTCAACTTACATATTGTCCAGAAACATTTCACTATTCCACGTGGCTCTTGTATTTCTTTTCCAAGTAGTTGGCTCTCTCTTTCATACTAGCTAAAAGCCAGATATAGAGATTTATTTGCTTAAAATAAAAAAATGCCATCTATTTTGCTGATATTCCATTTGCCTAAATAACAGCCATTATCATCCATTGTTGTATTAATGATGATTCAGTCACATTGTGACTTGCATCTAAAGAGGTCTGCCATAAATGTATTCATTAACTTAAAACAATCTGTTTTCTCCCAGTTCAAGAAACACAATATGTTATGTATCCACAAGCCTAAATATTAAAGAGTAACTTCCTGTGTTTGCCTACAGGTATAATAGTACACTGTTAAATAGATGATGAATCAAGGTGTACTGCAAGCCATGGAGCTGTTCCAAAGTTAGGCACATCCCTGGGCTAAAGAAAGCACATAAAGACCTTTAAGTATTTTTATGTGACTTCATGATTTTAGTTCCAAGGCCTTTCATTTTTATCACCAATGAAAAATAAAACGTCCTTTTGAGTTAGAGTTTGCAAAAATTTTAGCTTCTTTTTATATCCCTACTGGTTCCTCTAATATATCAATGTTTTTAAATGTTTATGTCTTCATTAGTATAAAAATAATGCATCTAAGTTTAAGAAAATTTGAAAATATAAAAATATAAGAACCACATTTATTATTATCCATAATCCTACCACCAAGAAATTATAATCAAAATGATCACTGGTATAATTTTCACCCTGTGATTAGAGCCAGTTCTACAGATTGTGGGAACCAGAGCAAATCAACCAGTGTGTTGACTTCTTTCATTCAAATATTTGAACATGGATAAAATCTAGTTTACAATAACAGTACAGGGAAGCATTAAATGGACCACAAAAACTCTAAAGGAAGTGATCTTTACGAGCAAAAAGTAGAGGACACATAATGGATAAATTAATATCACTTTTTCATATAAAACCTGAGGTTTCCTTTCGGTAGTTGAGAAGTTGGGTTTGAGTCAGATAAAAGGGAAAGAGCCTTAAGCTCATGCATTGTGTCAGCAGAAGCCACTGTAAATTGACAGACTGTTCTAGTCATAAGAATAAGCCAATGCCAATTTGACAGGGAGTCTCCACAGAAATTCAATCAAAACCAGAAATTGCAGTTATTACGCCTGGATAATACCTAGTAATTTGCTTTTCCTACATGCAAAATGATTGTGAAACAATATTACTGAATTCAAAAATCTTTTTAAAAAACATTAATAGACAAAATTTTTTATTTAGCTTAACATGACTTTCTTTTCTCCAGAAGTGTGTGTTTATAGATAAGCAATCTCTTGATTCTGACTTGCAAAAACACCCAAATTCAACCTCTCTGAATTTGTTAAGGAGGAGCAATATCATATACTGTAGCTTTTTTTCCAATACAGAGGAAGTCCTCAATAAATGTTTTGAGTGAATAATGAGATTACAGGGGGTACAGAGACGATACTGAATCACCAAGCTTCTTAGTTACAAACTACAGAAACGAAATATCTATGGAGAAAATGGCATTTTTGGGGAGGGTACCAGGAAGCTCACAAAACCGACTTCAGCCTTGAAACCCAAAGTCAAGAAACAAATCCCACCAAAGCAAGCTGATGTCACAGGCAAATAATACCATAAGAATATTCTAGTTTATAAAAATGCCACTACTGCTGTCACAAACATCCCCCAAGTTTTCAATTCCCATGCATTCTGCATAACTGCCTTCAAAATTCTCTAAGTTCTAGATATGAGAATCCAACTGATCAAGCTGAAGTCATAGACTTTAACCTGGCAAATGGCTGGGGACAAGGATTGGAAATATCTGCCCCAATGTGAGACTCAACAGTAGGAAACAAGGCTCTTATTTTAAAATTCCTTCAAAATAGAGTCTTGGATGTGGGTAGCCAAAAATGACAAAATAAAAGTAATATTGCACTTACTGTATCCCTACTGTGTCTCAGGCTTTGTTTGTAACTTTTTACTCAGTAACATTATGATCCTTATTGTGACTTCATTATGATTCTGCAAAGTCGTTATTATTCGTATGTTTTACAGAATAAAATAAATTACAGAATTTGTTACTTGCCCAGATTCACACATCAAGTCAACACTGTAGTTAGGATAGGAAACTAGGCAGTCTGGATTCAAGGTCTGAGGCTCTAAGCATCGATCTATACTGAAGGCTCCAAAATATTCCTAAACATCTCCCTTCCCTGCTTGTTATAATCCCTGAAGTTTCAGCACGCAGGGTTGTAATCCTCTAATAAAAACCTTTATTGATCTACCAAAATATCCATACATGTGACCCACCTATACCATGAAATATGTTTACCACCTTTAAAACTAAAAAGGTAAAACTGATATTCCAAGACACGTGATGAAGTTTTTGAAGTATTATAATGTTGATATTATAAAATCAGAAATACGTATATGAGGACATATTTATGTATAAATGTTTAGAGGGAGACCAGAAAGATGAATATCAAACTATTGCCAGGAGCATAAGAGTGAATGGATGGACATTCATACTTCACGTAGTTCTGTACAGTATGAATAAGTTAAAAAAACTTTAGATTTCATCATCTAAAAACTAGAATATATGTAATTATTTATATTTCTATTAGGAGAAGCACTTTTTCTAGGATGTAAGTAATACCTGAAAAACAGTAGAAGAGCACTGAAACCAATTTAGCTGAAGAAAAAGAATGACACAGTTTTAGAGTCAGACTGACTGACTTTCATTTTAATGTGGATACTGGAATTTTCTAAATGGCATTAGACTTCAACAGCCATTTCATGTCTTAGTTTTCCCATTTGTATAATGACAATAAGAAGAAAAAAAAAGCCCTATCTTGCTGCACTGTTTTAAGGATTATAGTTAGCATGGGTAAAGAGCCTGGCATGTATCAGCTGCCAGTAGATGTTAAAAATGCCACCAAATGCTTACTCTGAAGACATATCTGTGCCTAAGGCTCAGCAAGCTGAGGCATGCTGATAAACTATAGTGGGACATGAGACCAAGTTCTGGAAAAAAAAAAAAAAGAAATAAAGATCTGTCATATTTTCTGGGAAGCTCTTCAATTCCAACCTTATCTTTGAAAAGCAGCTTGCTCAAGACCATGTCTGGCTTATGTGACTTCCCCTTCACTTAAGCTGTGTACTCCCATGAGCCCAACTGCCAGGACACTAATCAGGCGGGATCTCTCTTGTACCCATACACAGGTTTCTGTCCCCCGCTCTCCTCCTCCACCACCTACCCCTTCTCTAGCTCCTTCTTCTCTTTTGTTCTTTATTTTATTTTGTGTAGTGGTTGCCACAGTCATTTATTATTAGTAAAATTAGGAATATATGTTTGGGACATAATCCTCTCTTGGCAAGGCTGTGGAGAGAAATATTTCAAAATTAAAACTCTTCTCTACCTTGACCAAGTAATCAAGATTGATGTCACCAATAGTAATGCATATTTATATTAAGTACCCCCTATAGGATGTGATGAGAAGGGCATTCCACCTCTGTAATCGTCAACCCAAAAATGTATAACCCCAGTCCAATTATGAGAAAATATCAGCAAATCCCAACTAAAGAATATTCTACAATATATCTGACTAGTACTCTTCAAAAGAGTCAGGATTATGAAAGACAAAGAAAGACTGAGGAACTGTCATAAAACATAGGAGACTAAGAAATTGTGGTGACTAAATGCAGTGTAGGACCCAGGATTGGACTCTGGAACAGAAAAAGGATTCTAGTGAAAAGTCTGGTGTTTAGTTAATAGTATTATAACAATGTTAATCTCCTGATTTCTATCATCATACTATGATTGTGTTAGATGTTAGCATTAGAGGAAAGTGAACATAGGGCAATAAGAGACTCTGTAATCTTTGCAACTCATCTGTAAATCTAAAATTATTCAAAATAAAACATTTAAAAATGTTGTCTGATTGCTAATGTTTTGGTTTTTTGTGGGTTTTGCAGTTGTTCGTGTTGTTTATTTGGTTGGTTTTTGAGACAGAGTCTCATTCTGTTGCCCAGGTTGGAGTGCAGTGGCATAATCACAGCTGACTGCAGCCTCCACCTCCCAGGCCCAATTGGTCCTCACCTCAGCCTCCTAAGTAACTGAGACCACAAGTGTGTGCCACCCACTTTTTTGTTTTTCTTTGTATTTTTGTAGAGATAGGGTCTCACTATGTTGCCCAGTCTGGTCTTGAACTCCTGGGCTCAAGCAATCCTCTCACCTCAGCCTCTCAAAGTGTTAGGATTATGGAGTGAGCCACCGTGCCTGGCTTGATTCCTGAAGTTGATGAGCTATAACCAGTTTTGATGACTTTATTGCCTAAATAGTATTTCTTCATTTTCACAATTCATTGTACTTATACAAAGGCTTTAATTTTAATCCAAAACACTGCCCCATCTATTATCGCCATATTTCTCTTTAATAACTTAGATTTTCTTATCTCTTCAAAATGTATAAAGTGCCTTTATATACACTCTCTCACCTAATCTTACAACAACTGCTTCAAGTGGACAAAGCAAGAATTCTCACTGCCACACTAAGGATGAGAAAAACAGTGACAAAGACAGTTTAAGAGATTTGCTTTATGGTATGTGAGTTAGTGACAATCTTAAGGAGAACATGGTTTGGTGCAATTCAACAATGCTTTTTTAAAAAAGAGCAAAGAATCTGAATAGACAGTTCATCAAGAAAGATACTATACAAATGGACAAAAGCACACAAAAGATGCTTGACATCATTAGTTGTCAGGGAAATTAAGATCAAAGCCACAAGAACACATCACTTTACACCCACGAGGATAGCTAGAATTAAAATTAAAAAAAATATATTGGTGAGGATGTGAAGAAATCAGAACCATCATATACTTTGGGTGAGAAGATAAAGAGAAAAGTCACTTCTGAAAATTGTTGGCAGTTCTTCAAATGATTAATTGTCAAGTTACCATAGGATCCAGCAATTCTACTTACTATATATTCAAGAAAAATGAAAACATATATCTACAACAAAAGCTTATACATAAATGTTTCTATCAGCATTATTTATAATAGCCAAAAGTTGAAAATAATCCTAATGTCTGCCAAGAAAAGGAAGAATAGACAAATGTGTTATAGCCATATATGAAATATTATTTGGCCACGAAAAGTAATGAAGTACTGATAGGTGCTTCAAGTGGATAGATCTTGAAAACATTATGCTAAGTAAAAGAAACCTATCACAAAAGACCTCACACTATTTGATTCCACTCATATGATAGTCCAGAATAGGGGACTCGATAGAGAAAGGGTAGATTTGTGGTTAGTTAGGGCTAGGAAAAGGGGGTAAGAATTGCTAAAGAATATGGGGTTTTTTTGAGGTGATGAAAATGTCTAAAATTGACTGTGGTAATAGCAAAGATACGGAATCAACCTAGATGCCCATAAATGATGGACTGCATAAAGAAAATGTGGTACATATACATCATGAAATACCACACAGCCATAAAAAGGAATAAAATCATGTCCTTTGCAGCAACATGGATGCAGCTGGAGGCCATTATCCTAAATGAATTAATACAGGAACCAAAAACCAAATACCACATATTCTCACTTGTAAGTGGGAGCTAAATATTGAGTACACATGGATACAAAGAAGGGAACAATAGACGCCAAGATCTGTTTGAGGGTGGAGGGTGGGAGGAGGCTGAGGACTGAAAAACTACCTATCCAGTACTATGCTGATTACCTGGGTGACAAAATTATCTGTACACCAAACCCCCATGACATGCAATTTATCCTTGTAAAAACCCTGAACATGTACCCCTTGAGCCTAAAATAAATGTTGGGGAAAAAAAAATAAGATGACAAATGGGCAAAATCTACAAACACATAATTCATAAAAGAAATATGCATGCCTAATAAATAAATGAGAATTTTTTAAATGTGCTGTGGTGATGCTTAAATGTATCTGTGGATGTACCAAAAACCATTGAATTGTATGCTTCAAATGGGTGAATTGTATGGTGTGTGAATTATATCTCGATAAAGTTGTTTTGAAAAATTAAAATTAAAAGATTATTTTCCACAATGAGTCGTCAGAAATAAAAATGTGAATAACGCATGATGCTCAAATCTAATAGATGAAGTAATTAATAATTGTGTAAAAACTGTGGTCTAGACATTCTAATTCTTAAACCATGAATTTTTTTTACATGTAATATAAATCATCAGCTGAGTAGTCAGGCAATTATCCCCCTTTTCAAAGCAGGAAAGCAACACATATGCTCCATAGAAGATCAATTTCTGTTTTTTTGTTTTTTTGTTTTTTTTGTCTTTTGTTTTGTTTTGTTTTGTTTGAGATGGGGTCTGGCTCTGTTGCCAGGCTGGAGTCCAGTGGCACAATCTCGGCTCACTGCAACCTCCAACTCCTGGGTTCAAGTGATTCTCCTGCCTCAGCCTCCTGAGTAGCTGGGACTACAGGCGTGCACCACCACACCCAGCTAATTTGTGTGTTTTTAGTAGAGACGGGGTTTCACCGTGTTGGCCAGAATGGTCTTGATCTCGTCTCCATCTCCTGACCACGTGATCCGCCCACCTCGGCCTCCCAAAGTGCTGGGATTACAGCGTTGAGCCACCACGCCTGGCCCATTTCTTCAGTTCAACAATACCAGACCAAGATGAAAGAAAAGAGAGAAGGAAATATTAGCCATGTACTTAATGAAACACTACCTTCAGCCACAATCCTGACACTTTCAAGGCTCTGTTCATCCTTGCTACAGATAAGGTGTCTCATTCTGAAAATTCTGGAAGTGTAAATAGTGAAGAGTAACCCACAAAAAGGGGATGCCTTTACAGAATGTAAACTCCAGCTCAACACTTACACGTGGTGATGATCATATTTGAAAACACTTTGTGCCTGATCTTTGGTTGATGGCATTTGTTCATTTAATATGCGTGTGGAGGTAAAGAGTGAATCTCTTTCCAGCAGATAAACTACATATATATGTGCATACAATTATATATAATCATATATATAATCATATATAATTACATTTAAATATGTAACATATGTTATATATAATATACATATACACATAAAACAGTCCCCAACAGAAAAAAGATGTAGTTTCAATATTCTCAATTTTAAAAGTACATACATATATTTTTTCTCGGTCTACAAAGTTTGAAATTCATATCAATTTTAGGATTCTGTAATTAAGCCTAAGTTTGGGAATATCTATTGAATATCTAAATGGAGACACACAAAGGTTCTCTATGATGTAGATCTCTCCTAGTTGAGAAAAAGAGTGATCCAAGTAGAAAAGTTGATATCATCATTTGATAGTACTTTCCAAGTTAAAGTAAAATAAAAAACTATAAACAGAAAATAGTTTTAAATTTTTTTTTTTTTTTTTTTAGAGACGGAGTCTTGCTCTTTCTCCCAGGCCGGACTGCAGTGGCGCTATCTCGGCTCACTGCAAGCTCCGCCTCCCGGGTTCATGCCATTCTCCTGCCTCAGCCTCCCGAGTAGCTGGGATTACAGGCGCCCGCCACCGCGCCTGGCTAATTTTTTGTATTTTTAGTAGAGACGAGGTTTCACCGTGTTAGCCAAGATGGTCTCGATTTCCTGACCTCGTGATCCGCCCGCCTCGGCCTCCCAAAGTGCTGGGATTACAGGAGTGAGCCACCGCGCCCGGCGAGTTCTAAAATTTTTAATTCTCTTTTTATGTTTCAGAAGTTTCTTTGATATTGTCAGTACCTTGAGATCAGTGTGAGCATAAGTTATCTCACATAGAAAAACAGTATGGGGTATATGAGATATCTTGCTACAAGCAATTATGTAGCCATATAAATAAATAAATAATAAATGGTTATAGAAAGAAAAACAATATGGTATAGCTGAAGGAAGTTAAATTTAGGAAATTGGGCAAACCTGTATTCATTATGGCTCTGCCATCTACCCGCTGTGCAACTTTGAACAAGTTGCTGAAACTCTCTGAGCCTCAAGCTTATCATCTCTCTATAGAGTTCTCTTTTAACTTGGAGAAGTTAGTTTTGTTGTCTTTGCTAAAGATCACTTCAGAGGCGCTCTAGCTCTTCTTCTGCAAAGTTAATCACATGAAAGGTGAAAAATCAACTTGTCTAAAGAATACAGGGGCCTCCTGGGAAGATTTTAACTGATATTCTTCAACATCTCCCTGGAATTCAGAATTAACACAATTCATAGACATAAACTAATATGTCCGTGAGAATTACCAGGGGCAAGAAATGATAGGAAGCCTCCTGAGACTGTAGAAAAAGAGAAATAAAGCTGTTGGCCATAGTTAAAACAGGCATTTTTAACTTGGAGTTCTATAAATATAATTCAGATGGTCCATATATTTAAATAGGGAAACAACAGTGCATTTAACTGAAATTTAACATTTTTTCTATTGTGAATGTAGAAAATAAACAACAGCATCATTAATAGTATTGGTAACTGCCACTAATATAAATCACAAATAATTTTCTCTCCTATTTTACTTGTTTCAGATATCTCAAAATATTATTTACACTCATTACTCCAACTTGGAAATTATGCTCATTATTAGACATGCCACAAGATTTATTTCATCCATTATAGAGAAGCACCTACATCAGATAGTTGGGTATAGGTGCTTCTTTTATATTACAGTATTTTGATCAGTGTATTTCAATAGAACTGGTTTCCTTGGTAATCCTATGTATTTTATTTTGTGCATTTAAAATCTATTTTGATATGGGATTTAGAGGCTTGTGTCAAAAGTGTCCATAGCACAAAAATGTTAAGGGTCCCTAGCTTAAGGTAAGTTCCAAAGCCTTGGGCAGCTGCTTTGGAGATGCTGGTGCTGATTTCTCTGGTCCTGTAACCCTGCTCAATTCCAGCGTTCTGTGAAATAATGCTGAGTGCCACCAGGTAAGAAAGCCCTAGGAAAGAAAGCCCTAGGGGAGGGCACAGGGCCATCCACCATAGATCTGAGAAGTTGCAAAGAACCTGTATGGGAAGAAAGACCTTTTTTTTCACCAGATCCCCTATGGCAGCAAGAAATGTTTGTGTCTGCTCCTCACTTGGGAAGAGAAGTTGGACTGGCCATCCTATTAGACTAAATAAAACCCACGGTCTCTTTTTGGAAGGAAAACATTAAAGAAGCACCAAAAAAGAGTCACTGGACCTCATACCAGTATGGCAGTTGGGCGCTTGAGTAGCTACACATATAAACCAATGGAGCAAGTTATGTTTGCAAAGTGTAAAAATATATCAAATTGCAGGCCAGTCACAGTGGCTCACACCTGTAATCCCAGCACTTTGGGAGGCCAAGGTGGGTGGATCACCTGAGGTCAGGAGTTTGAGACCAGCCTGCCCAACATGGTGAAACCCCACCTCTACTGAAAGTACAAATATTAGCTGGATGTGGTGGCACACGCCTGTAATCCCAGCTACTCGGGAGGCTGAGGCAGGATAATCACTTAAACATGGGAGGTGGAAGTTGCAGTGAGCCGAGATCATGCCATTGCACTCCAGCCTGGGCAACAGAGAAAGATTCCGTCTCAAAAAAATAATAATATGTGTGTGTGCGTATAAAATTGCAGTGGGACTAAACAAGGTGGGTAAATAGCCACCTAACACAGTCTCCAGAACAGAAAATGCTAAAGGTATTTTAGTACCTTCATCTTCCTAAATACCTCCCACCCTCCCGCCACCATTACAGATACACAAAGGTAGAGAGAAAGAGACAGTTTAAAACAGTGGTGGTCCTGTTTCAATTATTCTTTGCTATTAAAAATAAGCAAACTCAAATTAAAATTCCAAATAATAACAATTAGCTATGTTTTACATATATTCAGAAAATAAGACAAAGAAACTATGTTTCTTTCCTAAAGTCACACAGCAAGTTGAGGATCAGTCTAAGATCCCGTGTAGCCCACTGGCTCCTGCATTAACCCAGGAACACTTCGTTTATATCTGTGTATTTAGCTGGGAACTTGAAGGTTCATTTGCATGGTGTGTGTTTTATTTTGTTTGGTTTGGTTTGCATGAGAACGTGGCTTACCCATTCATGATTCTTTCCGATTTCACCTCATTTACTGAAGGCACTAGAAGAAAGCCATCCTGTAGTTTCATAGGCAGACAAGGCAACAGATAAATCATTTCCACTTTAGTACACCCACACCCTCAGCCTGTTGTCTTTGTGATTCAGAAATGTCAGGAGAGAGATTTCTAAAAAGCTGTTGAAATCTTCAGGTTCACGCTACCAGGTGTTGGTCTGCCAGGAATTTGGCCCTCCCAAGCTTCATGGCTAGAGCTTGATCCTCCCTTTTGTTCCAGGCGCAGAGAACCTGATGATAAGCCCTCACTGATTGAAATAATGAGAGAGTAGACAGCAGTATGAACGCTACTGTCAGGATTCTACATATTTATAATTTAAAATGAAATTTATTAGAGTAAAGCTGTTCCTCTCTCCCTTCCTCACACCGCTGACCTGCTTGCTGAGTCTTTCTGCCTTTAAGTCTGCCCTTAATTAATTCACTCAAATGATGTTTATCAATTATATATTGTGCTAGACATGGTATTATTCACTCTAGATAACAAATGAGGTGCAAAAGAGACACAGCCCCTGTCCTGGAGCTAACAGGCCAGTAAGGGAAATGGCCATTCTTAAAAATTACATATAAATACAAACACTACATAAATACAGCACACACAGCCAACTGTACTAAATGCAAAGAAAAGACCACAGTTCAGTGAGAGATAATAGTGGAAACCAGGTTCAAAATGGGAGACCAATGAGGGCTTTTCTGAGGAAGTGTCACTTCATCTGAAAACTGAAGAATGATGGATGATGTATATAGGCTAGGGGGCAGAGAATATGTGGGAAGATTTCCAATTAGAAAGAGAAGCTTATGTGAAGAACTGAACAAGAGAAATAATTTCCCAGATGGTACATGATGCAGCTTATTTCAATACAAATGTCTACATTCAGAATAAGGCAAAAAATCTGAATTCTTCAAAGTTGAACAGACTGAAGTCAAGTCCTGGCATAGTCCCATCACCTATATGAGTAGAATCCTCTACTCCCCATGTGTTGAGTGGTTGCTGAGCTGCTGGAAATGTCCCAGAGAAAGAGAGATGCCATCGGTCTTGGATTATTTAATATACTGTGTCATTTTTTATTAAAGAGTTTAAAACTGCATTGATTTATGATATTGTTTAGATGTTCTTGCAATTTATTATTTGATACTTGGTTTTCACAAGCTTATGCATAGTTTATTAACATATACTCTTTTCATTTAGGATTTGTTGGAGTTCTCATGAACACTCTTTAGGCTACTGCAAAACCAAAAATTAAAGTGTGAGATGTACACATGTATTTTCATAGCTAAGCATGGGAGCCCACTCCTCTTGTACTATGCTGTAAGGAGCAATGGAAATACTCATTTTTCAAAGTATTTGTATATTTATAAAATTTCAAATATCACTTAGTCCTAACATATCATGTTCTACTGTGGAAAATCATACCAGAAAGACCAAAAAATCCTGCTGCTTTGTTTTATAAATATTTATTACAATGTATGTATCCTGGCAGTCAGTTGCACTCTCTCTCCAAATTCTGCATAGAATATTTTGGAAATTGGGCTTCGTGAAAGAAATTGTATTTAACTGGTAGCTCTTAGTTCTCAAAAACAGGTTTATTCTGCCATAAGAACAATTCCAAAGGGGAGACAAGAATTCCTCTACCCATATGGTAGTTTTGAATTGCTTAGCATCTTATTTACACTTGACTATCTATCAGGATGATAGATTAGTTATGTTCCTGTTTAAGTTTACTCTCTTCCTATTTAAGACTAAAACATATATCACAACCCATTTGTGTACTTCCATATTTTCACTTGTGTAAATCCGAGTAAGGAGTCAAAAACTTCATAAATACACAAAACTGCTCCTTAAAGTCCTATATATTCCCCATTACTCATGGGATAATATTTAGCATCTAGCATCCTTGGTACCGAATGTGACGGTCTTTACAACACAGCCACCTCCATTACAACATTATTTCTGCCACTTCCTCCTTCTCTCTTCATCTCTTTTATAGTCCAGCTTTTCTTGACTGATTGCCATTTCCAAAACATGCCCTGTTCTTCCAAGATTTATACCATTCCCTCTATCTGTTTTACTTGCAAAACCCTATTTATTTTTTAGTTCTCACATCCATATTGTTTTATATGCTAATGTTCTTGGCCTAAGGCAAAAAGTGTCACTGCCTTATTTATGTGTTATAATACTTTTATAACCACTATCATATCACGTATTTGTTTTTATATAATCATTCACTTATATTTATGTTTTCCCAACTAGATTCTTAATTTTCTTAAGAAGTTAACAGACCAGTTATATATTTTGCTTTAGATTCATGTCTTCTACAAAGCCTACCACAATATTTGGCATACAATAAGCCCTCAAGAAATGTCTACTGAATTAAGTTAAACATGATTCTAGATGCCTGTGCAATAGATCACTGGCATCATCCAGCTTCTCACAATTTCATTGCATATTCTTCAAATCAACATTTAGAACAACAATTAGATTACAGAGCATAATTTTCCCCAGTGGGTGGGGCATTTTAACCAGTCTTGCCCATTTTTTTTTCTTGTGATGTCATTGGGGTGCCTTGAACATGCAGTCAAATTCCACACACAGAGCAGTCCTTTGTTCTTATCAACATCTCACAGCCTGTGAAGCTCTCAGTGTGCCTCTGACCTTTGCCACAAACATGAGGTTCAACTTCCCTCTCATGGCCATAGTCCTGGAAATTGCCATGATTGTTTTATTTGGATTATTTGTTGAGTATGAAATGGACCAGACTGTTCTCGAGCAGCTCAGCAGCACCAAGTCAACAGACATGGGCACATTCTTTGAGTTATATCCTCGTGAGTAGGCAATTTACTACTTTCTATATATTTTTGGGTTCTTCATTTTCTCAGAATGTAAAACAATTGAATACTACAAACCCTTGAGCTCTTTGTAGAATTATATGATGGTTATGAGTTCTAAGGATATTACATGTTTGTACTGTGACATCTGGTCTTCTTCTCTGTGATTAAGGTGTTTGGTTAGAACTTTTTCCTATTAAAATATCAGAACAAGAAGCTGAAAATTAAAATAATTGATGCCTTTTGTATTGCTTATCTACTGCTAAATGACCTTTTTCCTTCAGTTGGTCACTAGTTCTGCAAAGAAAAGTATCACACTTCCTTTGCATTCCCAACTGAAAGGGCCAAAGGTAACTTTGGAGGACAGAGAGTTCTAAGAAAATGGAGTTATAAGAAGGGAAACCTAGATTTCATGTGAGGACCCTAAGGAATGAGAAGGGGTATTTAGTATGATGTAAGAAGTTAATGGAGTTTTAATCAAAAAGGTGTACTCAGAGTTTTACAATATTCTGAAAGGAAGTCAGTTTGTTCCTTTGAGATGAAAAGAAATGTGTGAATACTTAACATATTTTAAAGACAAAATCCTTCCTTGGGAATGATGATTGAGCAAAGAGAGAAATTTAGTTTCAAGTTTGGAAGGGTAGGCTGTAAAATAGTTAACATAACAATGATAACTACCATTTACTGAGTCCTTATTATAAACCAACACATCCATTACCTCATTAGCCAAGAAGGAAGACAGTAGTATGTCACTATTACATAGACTATTTGCTTTTCTTAAGTAAGGTTCAAATAATCTAAAAAATTTAAAAATTATTTAAAATGGTACAATGTTTATTATACTTCATAGCATATGTCTAAGCTTTTTAAAAAACAATTTGAAACTCTTTTTTTTATTCCGACATTTTTTGAGGGAATTAATATAATGGGGGTACTCCCATGTAGAAATAGTGGCCTAGAATTGCTAAGTGACATAGGAAAAATATAAAATTGAAAGTTAAGGACAGAGTTAGGGTAATAAGACAGAGAAAACTAGACTCCAAGTTTAGCTGTCTTTACACTGCATAGATGTCCGAGAGGGTTCTTGATTAAATAAGTTTTATAATTTGCAAGTTAGAGAATAAAACAGAAAAAATTCTGTTCAACTATGTATGCTTTTGTACATTTCATTCATTCATCCATTTATTCATTTAGTACATATTTTATTAAGCACTAAGCATGTGCTACAGCAAATTTATTCAAAAATAAAACAGATATGATTCTTTTATTCTAAGACTCCACTATGTGATACATTTGTAAACAAAGAGATGCAATACAATGTTAAAAATGCCAAAAATATGATCTAAGATTAATATGATTTAAATAAAATTATCTTAAGACTTTAAGAGCTTAATAATTGTATCATTCAAGCTGAACTTTCTAATTTCCAGCACCAAAGCTCCTAGGTAAAACTTCAATTCACAATTTGAGATCAAGACTAGGTTGAAGGAAAGTCACTAAACATGGTCATTTTTCAGTAGCCTAGCAATAGATGTATAATTTTTGAACATCTAGTGTGCAGCATAATGATGATAGTTAACAATACCGTATGGATACTTGTAATTTGCTGAGCGGATATTGCTTCAATTTAATCTGATCACCCCCCGCCCCACCCCCACCGACACACACAGGTACACATACACACACACACACAGGTGTACACACACAATAATAACAATGTAGAGGTAATGAATGTGTTAACTAGCTTGATTGTAGTGATCATTTCACAAAATATATGCATATCAAAATGTCAAGTTGTATACCTCAAATGTATATAATTTTATATGTCAATTATATCTCAATAAATCTGTTTAAAAATATAGTTTAGTAGTCACATCACTCTTCTACACTACTTGTAAAAACATGAAAATTTATTGATTTTATGATTCATGAAGAAAATATTTATTAAGCTACCAATTCTTGTAAGCAGTCTTCAACTCTCCCAAGCTTGTAGGCACTAGGCAGTGAATAAAACAAACAAAATGGGATTCCATTGTGTGTATATGCCACAATTTTTTTTATCTGTTCATCCACTGATGGATACTTAGGTTGATTCCGTATCTGGGCTATTGTGAATCGTGCTGCAATAAACATAAGAATGCAGATATCTCTTTCTCTTCAATATACTGATTTCATTTTCTTTGGAAAATCTCTAGTAGTGAGATTGCTGGTTCATGTGATAGTTATACTTTTAGTTTTTTGAGAAACTTCCATATTGTTTACATTATAATTTACATTCCCACCAACAGTGTGTAAGAATTTCCTTTTCTCTGCATGGAGGTAGAGAGTAGAATGATGATTACTAGAGACTGGGAAGGGTGTTGGAACAGGGAAAGTGATGAAGAAAGTTTGGTTAATGGCTACAAATATACAGTTAGATAAAAGGAAAAAGTTCTAGTGTTTGTCGTACAGTAAGGTGACTGTAGTTAACAACAATATATTGTATATTTTGAGATAACTAGAAGAGAAGATTTGAAAGGTTTCCTATACAAAGAAATGATAAATGTTAAAGGTGATGGATATCCTGAATAACATGATTTGCTTATTACAATTCATATGCATTTATCAAAATACCATCCACATGTATCCCATAAATGTATATAAATATTATATATCAATTTTAAACAGAAAAGAAAATGAAAAAAAGACAAAATGGGCAAAGTCCATGTCCTCAGGAAGTTTATATTCCACAGAGGAAGACAGACAAGGAGATGTGTGACCAGACACATCTGAATGTCTAATTGTATACCATATATTTAGATGGTTAAAAAAAAATGCCATGGCTGTAAACGAAGCAAGATTAGAGACATAAATGCATTTGGACAAGAGATGTTTTTTCAGCCTCTCTCCACCAGGGTTATGTGAGAGAACAAAATCCTAATAACTCAAGGCATCCATTGCATGCAATTAATTAACTTGTCTCCTATGCACCTAGAATGCCACAAAGTGAAATTTTACATGAAAGGTAGCCTTCATTCACTCAAAATGCTGTCCATAACCCAGTCTATTCACAATTAAAAGTTCTCTCTTCAGTAAAGGTGGGTCTCAAGACTCAAAATTCTGGAAAATTCTCATCTTCCAGTTCAGTTATATTACTCCTGCTTAAAATCGTTCATAGAATAGACTGAGAAAGTACATGACTGAGGTGTTATATACATATATATAATATGTTATATGTATTTCCCTACATTTCAAATAATTGACTTACACAAAGTTTATGTAATGGTATAAGTTAATGGAGAACAGATTGTTAATATTCATTAATAGAAAACAATGTTCAAGTCAAATGAGTAAACATTTTGGGTGCCTACCTAGTTCCATGCCCAGTGCCAGTGCAAGGATTCAAGCAAAGAAAAGGCTCGGTTCCTCCCCAAGAAGTTCACAGTACATTATGATAGTTCTCAATTGTAGTGCGGTAAAAGATTTGAGTATTTCAAAAATAAATGAAATTGTATATTAATCTACATTTTAAGTAAACTACAGAAAATACAAATTTATTCTCATTACTTGTATTCTGTCGTGCTTTTTTAAACAGTAGAGAAGGGAATTAGGTTACAGAACCCTTGGATTTGCACACAACCCTAAGCACAATTATGAAACTATGTTATGTACCTGAATATCATGTTTCATGCCATGAATAACCCCTGAGATACTCATTTTGATAAACTAGCTATACTCCATGGTTTTTGGCTTCCATAGCACCTATCAAAGTGCTGGTCACCCTGTTGAGTCAAATAATTTAACAAGCTCTGAAGTTTGACTGTGTCTGTCAGCTAATCCTTGCTAACATGTAGACGGACTAGAGAAAATTAAGGTTAAAGAGAAGGCTCTCTGGGGACTGTTTACATTTTATTAGAGATTCCACAGATGCTAGGTATTTAATATCTAGGGGACATTAAAATCATATTAATGATCTTTTTATACTCTGTGGCATTAAAAATCCTTTAGTTTATCTTGTACTTTGACTGGCTCATTTACTCATGTGTCACACTGTAATACTGTTACATTGTCCATTTGAAAAATATTGATTCACTGACTTATACAGGTCTTCCAAAAGTTGACATATTTCCATATATAACATAAAAAAGAATATTCGTTAATATCATCAACAGTCTCTCTAGAAAAGCCTTGCCAAGTATCAGGAAGTTGATAAGCTTGTGATAGCAGACACCAAATTTTCTGAAATTCTAATTGTTTAAAAACTGAGAATATATCATAGCTATAAATACTGTCAGTTCTTTAAATTGAGATGATAGCCTCATTTCATGCATTTTTCAGAAAATATCTGCCAGACACTCAAGTCTGAGAAGCAACAATGTATGTGTCAGTCTTTCTTTCAAGCAACAATGGAATCTTATTAAAATGTTTCTTGTTCAATTAGCAACTCAATCAATCACAGAAGTGCTTTTTTTCTAAGATATCATCACATTTCAGTAGTGCTTTACTTATATTTGTATTTCACCAGGCTAATTCATACATATTAAAAAGACATGTCATACACGAAAGGCAAATACAATCCTAGAATTGTCATGAAAATAGTTTTAACTTCTCAGACTCCCTGAAAGTCAGTCTGCAGGACACCCAGATATCTGTGGGTCACACTTTGGGAATCACTGAAGATAGAGGTGAACTGGCAAAGGATCTACACATCACTTGAAATCCTTTCATGACTTTCACCAAAAGATTCAGCAAATCTTCATGTTACAAACAAAGGTAGCTGATTTGTGCTGTGTAAACAATTCCTAGGAAATGGTTTGCTGCTGCTTTGTTACCTGGAATTGTCATGATAACTGAATTAATATACTGTCTGTAATATGTGACCTAACAATAAGATACTAGTCTCTAGCAGAACCGATGTGATGCCTTTGAATTGAACAGTTTTGCCTGCTTAAAAGGCCTGGAAGCCATGGGCACAAATAGAACTAAGACCTTGGATTTGAAATATCATTCCCCACTCAGGGACTCATTGGAGAAATTGATGGTTCCAGGTTGGGACAAAGAAAGCACAAGGTAACCCAAGTGGTTAAAGACTAACAGGGCCATGTGAAAAGGACACAGGATCCTGCTTGAATGGGGCATCAACAGGCCAAATTAGGAATACATGCAGTGTTAAAATAATAATAACATAATGGTAATAGAAATTCAAATAAGGAAAAAGGGATTCAATAAGCCCACAGAAATATTGCATAAAAGAGAAAAAGAGGAGAAGGAGGAAGCTCTTCTTTATAGAAGAATACTAATTAATATAAAAGGAGAATAGACATAGAAAATTACAATTTTGAAATTACCAATGTAATAATTCATTTCAGCAATGTTCATCATGGAAGCCAAAATCATTGGGTGAAAAGTTATTGGATAACATGGCATTCACATGTTCTGAAAAAGTCACCCAGAGATTACTTGATACTTACAGGGTCAAAGTTACATTTATAGTGGAGAGATCTGGCAACACCAGTTTTAACCAAGTGGTCAAACCTACCATTATCAGTAATAGGAAAAACAAATTATGTGCTTCCTGGTGTGATCTAGTGGGAAGTACACAATACTATCTGTATAATATTCTTGACAAAAATATTTAGTCTGATTCTAATCATGGTGAAACAATCAAAAAAATCCAAATTGTAGTGCATTCTACATAAAAAATGAAATAATACCAGCAATGAAAAGCATGTAAGAGAACTGCTCTAAATCAAAGGCGTCTAAAGACACATGACAAAGTAAATGTATGAAACTTGAGTGAATAATTAATCCAGAAATTTTATAAAAAGACAGTCTGGGGATAGTTGGAGTAATCTGAATACAATTCTATGTTAGATCATATTATTATATCAATGTTGGCATTTCTTGGATGTGATGCTGATATTATGGTATTTAGAATTCTATGGTATTTTACTTAGGAGATGTACACCCACACACACAGAGAGAAAGGAAGTGTGAAAATGCTATTAACTGATAAATCTGAGTGAATAGTATGTAAGTGTTTATTGTATTCTCTTTTCTAAATATTTGAAACATGTAAAAATAACATATTTAGAGGGAGGAAGGAAGATACTGCCCTAAGGATACTATTCTCTCAAAAAAGATGAGTTTAGAATACAACCCCACTGGTTCAAAAGACTGCCAAAAAGTTATATGTATAGCAAACTACCTTGCCAGCCTTGAGCCACTAAAAAGCTGGCCCTCACCAGTAATCTATTTATTTATGAATAACTCAGGCTGTTCCTAAAAAGCTACAGGTGGCAGACTTTCTGTTGAGTTCTCTGAGACAAGCCACCTAATGACTCCTATCTTCAGACTTGCATTCACTTTCTCCTGCAGAAGTGTTTAACTGGCAGTGTTCCATCAAGTCTATTTGAATAACTGACGAATGAGCACACAGAGCAACAAAACAGACAAACAAACGAAATAAAAGAAGAGGGATATGCACAACATGGGTAACACTCAGAGAATGATTCTTAAAAGGTATCTAGAAGATTTTCAGGTAAAGGAGTATTGTGGCTGGGCTCATACCTGCACTTTGGGAGGCTGAAGCAAGAAGATAACTTGGGCCCAGGAGTTTGAGATCAGCATGGAAAACATAGTGAGACCCTATCACTACAAAACATAAAATAAAAATTTAGCTGAGTGTGGTAGTGTGCACCTGTAATCCCAGCTACTCAGGAGGCAGAGGCAGGAGGAGGTCAAGGCTGTAGTGAGTTATGTTCATGCCACTGCATTCCAGCCTGGGCAACAGAGCAAGACCCTGTCTCTCTCTGTCTCTCTCTCTCTCTCTCTCTCTCTCTCTGTCTCTCTCTCTGTCTCTCTCTCTCTCTCTCTCTCTCTCACACACACACACACACACACACACACAAAGTGTTGGGTGTGAGATGGAGTGGACATCATTCCAAGCAGCTGGCATATATACATATCTATATAGGAAATAGAGGAAAAGGAGAGTTTTGTTTCATTTTGTTTCTTTTGGGTGGTAGAGAGCGTTAGAATAATCAGTTACATCTTAACATGTTGAGTTATTAAGTGATATGATTTGGTTGTGTCCCCAACCAAATCTCATCTTGAACTGTAGTTCCCATAATTCCCACATGTCGTGGGAGGGACCCAGTGGGAGGTAATTGGATCATGAGGGCAAGTCTTTCCTGTGCTGTTCTTGTGATAGTAAGTCTCACAAGATCTGATGATTTTATAAAGGGGAGTTCTCCTACACCAGCTCTCTCACCTGCCACTATGTAAGACATGAGTTTACTCCTCATTCGCCTTCCACCACGATTGTGAGGCCTCTCCAGTCATGTGGAACTGTGAGTCAATTAAACCTTTCCTTTAGGAATTACCCAGTCTCAGGTATGTTTTCATTAGCAGTGTGAGACAGATTAATGCAGTAAATTGGTACAGGTAGAGTGGGATGCTGCTGTAAAGATACCTGAAAATGTGAAGTAACTTTGGAACTGGGTAACAAGCAGAGGTTGAAACAGTTTGGAGGGCTCAGAGGAAGACACGACGGTGTGGGAAAGTTTGGAAGTTCCTTGAGACTTGTTAAATGGCTTAGACCAAAATGGTGATAGTGAGATGGGGAACTTGTTGGGAATTGGAGTAAAGGTCACTCTTGCTATACAAAGAGGCTGGCATAGTTTTGCCCCTCCCCTGAAGATCTGCAGAACTTTGAACTTGAGAGAGATGATTTAGGGTATCTGGCGGAAGAAATTTCTTAGCAGCAAAGCATTCGAGAGGTGACAGCGCATAACAGTTTAGAAAATTTTCGGCCTGATGATGCAGTAGAAAAGAAAAACCCATTTCCTGAGGAGAAATTTAAGACAGTTGCAGAAATTTGCATAAGTAACCAGGAGCCAAATGTTCCCTCATCACCAAGATGATGTGGAAAATGTCTCCAGGGCATGTCAGAGACCCTCATGGCCATCCCTCCCATCACAGGCCAGGAGGCCTAAGAGGGAAAAATGGCTTCATGGGCCAGGCCCAGGGCTTCCCTGCTCTATGCAACCTCAGGACATGGTGCTCTGTATCCCAGCTGCTTCAGCGCCAGTCATGGCTTAAAGGGGTCAATGTACAGCTCCGGTTGTTTCTTCAGCGGGTGCAAGCCCCAAGCCCTGGCAGTTTACATGTGGTATTGGGACTGTGGGAGCACAGAAGTCAAGAATTGAGGTTTCAGAACTTCTGCCTAGATTTCACAGGATGTATGGAAGTGCCTGGATATCCAGACAGAAACTTGCTGCAGGGGAAGAGCCATCATGGAGAACCTCTGATAGGGCAGTGCAGAAGAGAAATGTGGGGTGCAAGCCCAAACACAGAGTCACTACTAAAGCACTGTGTAGTGGAGGTGAGAAGAGGGCCACTGTCCTCCAGACCCCAGAATGGTAGATCCACTGACAGCTTGCACCGTGCCCCTGGAAAAGCCACAGACACTCAACTCTAGCTGTGAAAGTAGCCTGGAGAGGGGGCTGTACCCTGAAAAGCCACAGAGGCAGACTGCCCAAGGCCATGGGAGCCCGCCTCTTGCATCAGTGTGACCCGGATGTGAGACATGGAAGCAAAGGAGACCATTTTGGAAATTTAAGATTTAAGGACTGCCCATTGGATTTCAGGCTTGCATGGGGCCTGTAGCAGCTTTGCTTTTGCCAATTTCTCACATTTGGAATGGGAGTATTTACCCAATGCCTATACCCCCATTGTGTCTAGGAAGTAACTAATTTGTATTTCATTTTACAGGCTCACAGGTAGAAGGGACTTGCCTTGTCTCACATGAAACTGTGGACTTTTCAGTTAATTCTGAAATGAGTTAAGACTTTGGGGGACTGTTGGGAAGGCATGATTGGTTTTGAAATGCAAGAATATGAGATTTTGGAGGGGCTGGAGCAAAATGAGATGGTTTGTCTGTGTTCCCACTCAAATCTCATCTTGAATTGTAGTTCCCATAATTCCCATGTGTTGTGGGAGAGAACCAGTGGGAGGTAATTGAAACATGGGAGCCAGTCTTTCCTGCGCTGTTCCCATGATAGTGAATAAGTCTCATGAGAGCTGATGGTTTTATAAAGGAGAGTTGTCCTACACAAGCTCTCTTGCCTGCCGCCATGTAAGACATGACTTTGCTCCTCCTTTGCCTTTCACCATGATTGTGAGGCCTCCCCAACCTTGTGGAACTGTGAGTCAATTAAACCTTTTTCCTCTACAGATTACCTAGTCCTGGGTATGTCTTTATTAGAACTGTGAGAACAGAGTAACACATTAGGGCTTGCAAGATATCCTATTGCAAGATATAAAAGTAGAATAGAACAAAATTAACAACATAAATTAAACTCTACTAATGAATGAGATGATGCTGAGGATGCTGCTGCTGCTGATGGTGGTGGTAATGGTGATGATGATGGTGAAATTGTATCCTGTCAGGTTCTGGTTACCAACCTCAAATCCAAATTTATTTTTAGCAGAAAAGTAGAACAAATTTTAAATTATAATAAAACCACTGATTATAATGATGCTTAATTTGTCATAGGCACTGTATAAACTTATTGTGTATTTATTTTCTAATCCTCAAAACTACCCTTGGAATACACATGTTAAGAAGAAATACCTGCGGTAAAGTTGAGGTTTAGAAAGATTAAGCAATTTGCCCGAGGTCGAATGTTTAATAAATGAAAGAGCTTAGTCAGATTCCAACCCAGATTGTCTGCCTCCAAAACCTGTGTTTTAACCACTACGTTCTATAGGCAGCATTGTTTATCAGGTAGGAATTTGGGCCACATTTGTCTACATGGATTGATTGTCTCCAACAGATTTGCCAAAATATTTATTGGTCTTCACTAACATCAGTCAACTTTTAAAGGGTGAGAATATATTCTTTGTGGGAAAATGAGTTCACTCAGTGAAAACACCAAGGTGAGTGATCTTATATCCCTGTATTCTAAACAAAAATTGTAGAATTCAAAGCAATTGCTGATGTTTTCCAAGATAAGGCACTGTGAGCTTAAAATATATAAAGATATATACAGACAAACACATACTTACACATAGAGATAAAATTGTTTTTTACACAAGTGATAATATGGGGGGCTTTATGCATGTCATCAACTAATAGCAAAGAAACAGGTTTGGCTATTTGAAAACGGCTAAATATTGTGGTTTCCCTGAAGATTGATTCTACATGTGATAGTCCTAAATATACACCAATATCAAAACATAAAAGTGTGTTAGATGTTAGATGTACACCAGAGTTTACATGTTTATTCTGGATATATTTCACATGCACTCTGTACCAGATACTGGAGACATAGGAGGTAAATAAAGCACATGCCCTCATGGAGCCTTATGAAGTATTAGTCCCATTTTACAGGTGAGGAAATCACTGACTATCCAAAGACACACAGCTAGTAAACAATTAGAATGGAATATAAACTACCAGCTAGCATACAGCTAACACAGTGTCTTTGATCAGTGTGATGCCTCTCTAAATGTGACAGATGCCAGGCACAGTGGCTCATGCCTGTAATCCCAGCACTTTGGGATGCCGAGGCTGGTGGCTCACCTGAGGTCAGGAGTTCGAGACCAACCTGGCCAACATGGTGAAACCCTGTCTCTACTGAAAATACAAAATTAACCAGGTGTGGTGGCACACGTCTGTAGTCCCAGCTACTCAGGAGGCTGAGAGAGAAGAATCGCTTGAACCCAGGAGGCAGAGGCTGCAGTGAGCCGAGATCGCACCACTGCACTCCAGCCTGGGCAAGACAGAGTGAGACTCCATCTCAAAATAAATTAATTAATTAATAAAAATAATAAGTAATGAATAAATAAATGTGAAAGACACAACTTATCACAGCCAGGGGGATGGGAATGCTAAGAACAGTGTAGGATTCTAATGCCTTGAGATTTCTCCACTTTTATAGTTTTCACTATTCTCTTTCATTTTCTGTTAACAACTTTCAGGAAAATACTTGAAATAAAAACACTGAGTTGCTATGATCTCAGGGAGCAGCAAGGAATGGGAGAAGGGAGCAAGGAAAATGTAGGCACCTGGTTCCATCTCCCCTGCTATCTTGGCCCAAAACAGAGTGCAAAATTTGCTGTGCTGCTGGGCAGAAATTTTTAAGTAAATCAAGCCAGCACTTTCTGTTTTGGTCTAAAACGTTTAAAGAAAATGAAAGTTTTACACTGCTTACTATGAATCCTTAAAAGCATAGTTGATTTAGATGAGGGTTTCTCCGCAGCAGCACCCTTAACACTTTGAGCCCAATACTTCCTTGTGGGAAGCTGTCCTATTCACCACAGGATGTTTGGCAGCATCCCTAGTCTGTACCCTCAGGACATCAGCGACACCACTCTAACTCCTCAAGTTGCAACAACCACAAATGTCTCCAGACATTGTCAAATGTACTCTGGGGGTTAATATTACCTTTTGTTGAGAATCACTGATTTAGACAAGACTTGATAATCCTTAAAACCTGTTGGAAGATTTCTCCAAAGTGCAAACCCCTAAAGAAATTCCTTTTCTTCTATAAAATGGACACTGTATTCCTTTAGTGGCAGAGCCTTGTACCACACAACTATAGTTGTGGCCCTCTCCCTGGTCCCCACCTACAAACTCTTAAAGCAGGATAAATGATAATGCAATAATCCTAGTTGTTTATAAACCTTTTTATTCGTATATTTCACACGGAATCATTATCTGTCAAGAGCCTCCACAACTTTTAAGCTCTTATTAATTTAAATCATAAATGAGGTTCTTAAGCCCCCTTGTGGCGAAAAGCAGTAACAAGAATTACATCAGAAGAGGGAAAAATATTGAAGCACAGTTAATATATGAAATTTCTTTACCCCAATATAAAATGTCTGGTTTTCGGCCGGGCGCGGTGGCTCACGCCTGTAATCCCCGCACTTTGGGAGGCCGAGGCGGGCGGATCACGAGATCAGGAGATCGAGACCATCCTGGCTAACACGGTGAAAACCCCGTCTCTACTAAAAATACAAAAAAATTAGCCGGGCGTAGTGGCGGGCGCCTGTAGTCCCAGCTACTCGGGAGGCTGAGGCAGGAGAATGGTGTGAACCCGGGAGGCGGAGCTTGCAGTGAGCCGAGATAGCGCCACTGCAGTCCGGCCTGGGCGACAGAGCGAGACTCTGTCTCAAAAAAAGAAAAAAAAAAAAAAAAAAAAAAGTCTGGTTTTCCATCAAAGGAGAAGGGGGGGTGAAATCTGCAGAATAATTGTTCCACTAACAGAAATTATGAAATTAGATAAAACAATTTCTTAAATTAGTTGGTGTATTAGCTCGTTTTCACACTGCTGATAAAAACATACCAAAGACTGGCAATTTACGAACTAAAGTTTATTTGACTTACAGTTCCACATGGCTGAGGAGGCCTCACAATCATGGTGGAAGGCAAGGAGGAGCAAGTCACCTCTTACATGGGTGTCAGCAGGCAAAGAGAGAGCTTGTGCAGAGAAACTCCTGTTTTTAAAACCATCAGATTGCCAGGCGCGGTGGCTCACACCTGTAATCCAGCACTTTGGGAAGCCAGGGAGGGTGGATCACAAGGTCAGGAGTTCGAGACCAGCCTGACCAACATGGTGAAACCCTGTCCCCACTAAAAGTACCAAGTCGGGCATGGTGGCCCATGCCTGTAACCCCAGCTACTTGGGAGGCTGAGACAGGAGAATCACTTAAGACTGGGAGGCGGAGCTTGCAGTGAGCCAAGATCGCACCACTGCACTCCAGCCTGAGGGACAAGAATGAGACTCTGTCTAAAAAAAAAAAAGAAAAACCATCAGATCTCGTGACACCCACTCACTGTCACGAGAACAGCACGGGAAGGACCTGCCTCCATTATTTAGTCATCTCCTACCGGGTCCCTCCCACAACACATGGGAATTATGGGAGCTACAAGATGAGATTTGGGTGGAGACACAGAGCCAAACCATATCAGTTGGTAACTGCACAGTTTAAAACCAATAAATTACAGGCAGAACCAGAGTGCTCTAAGAAAAAAAAAAAAAAAAGAATGTTAGAAAAAACTTCGTGTAATTAAAAAAAATGAACAAAATGAAAAAAACTGAGTCTTTATTTTTATTCTAGTTTGTGACTATAAACAAGTAACCTAACTTCTCTGTGTCTTAGTGTCCTGACCTAAATGCAAAATAAAATAAATTGTAGAGCTAAGACACTTTAGACATCATGTAATCCAAGTATTCCTTAAAAGATAACTGAGTCCCATAAAGGTTTAGTAAAACCATAGTAAGAATCATGCATATCCCCTGAGTTCCTGTCCAATTTATTCTATGATCTAGATCAAATTTTTACATACAAAAATTAAATGGTGGGTGACAAATCAATGTGTAAAGGAAAATGAATATATGTGATTATCTCTACTTCAAAAAGCAAAAAGGGAAACAGGTTGATATTAATTGACAAATGCCCATCAGCGAGTGAGGTAAAATCTCAGTTCCAGGGTACCCTGGGTAGGTATGGGATGGGAATCAACACCTTAAGGATCAACACCTGAGGGAAAAGAATTTGGGCAGAGAAGGAGAAAGCCTCAGCTGACCCTGCAGGAGGCTCTGAAGCTAGGATTGTCCAGTTTTAGGTGGTCCTTTTCTGAGACAAGCGGTTGCTCATGTGAATCAGTTATTGTGTCCAGACTACTCGAGGGAAGAACTATGATCTTGAGCAAAACAAGAACATTTTCCAGAGAGAATTGAGAGCTTAGGGCTTCATCTGGCGGCACTCCTGACAGCCAGGGAAAATGGGAGGAATAAGTCTTTTGATCTGAAGGGGGCATCTGGGCAGCACATCTCAGCATCCACTGCAGTAGACAAGCCTGAGTAGTGTACCACAGTCTCTTACCCTCAACACACTAGCCCCTGAGCCTGATGGCAGAACAGAAGTAGAGAGGAGCCAAGAAGCAGTAACATCTCTGTGTGCCTCGGAAGCCAGAGCTCTGCTTCGGTTATTTTATACCCCTACAGTGCTCAATGAATGGAGAAATCAGGAAAGTCAGGTTGGAGTTCAAATCCTGACTTCACCCTTTGGGCAAATTAATTGACTTTTAATGTTGGTTTCTTCTGGGACATATTTTCCAGGCACATCCTCCCTCATATCTATTTCCACTTAAACCTCTGGCCACAATGGTGATGTTTAATTAAAAAGAGACTATGGGGCCGGGCATGGTGGGTCACACCTGTAATCCCACCACTTTGGGAGGCCAAGGCGGGCAGATCACCTGAGGTCAGGAGTTTGAGACCAGCCTGGCCAATGTGGTGAAACCTCGTCTCTACTAAAATACAAAGATTAGCCGGGCACGGTGGCATGCGCCCGTAATCCCAGCTACTTGGGAGGCTGAGGCAGGAGAATTGCTTGAACCTAGGAGGCGGAGGTTGCAGTGAGCCGAGTTCATGCCACTGCACTCCATCCTGGGAGACAGAGCGAAACTCCGTCTCCCCCCCCAAAAAACAGAGAGAGAGAGAAACTGTGGTACCCCATTCAGGTTTGTCTACTGTAGTGGATGCTGTTATGTACTGCTCAGATCCTCCCTTCAGATCAAAGGACTATTTCCAATGCAAAAATGTCAATCTCATATATGGTTTATCCATATATATGTCTTACCAACTTAGCTGTCAGTTTCTTGAAGGAAGAGCTCAAGTTTTCACTATCTTGCGTTTGATCATATGTTTTATTGGCATAATACTTTACTGTATGCAAATCCTCCTACACAGGTGATCCCACTTGGATTATTCTGTGAAATAGGGCCTTTACAATGTTGCAGATGAAAACACTGAAGCTCATAGACAGTAAGTGACTTGCCCAGGGTCACACAGTCATGTGATCGAACTCAGGTACCTGAGCCCATATCCCCAAACACCAAGTTGAATATTTGTTACTCAAGAGGATACAGCCTTTATGTTTATTAATGCTTCATGGTTCATAAGGTGCTAACAAAGAAATTATCCCATTTGACTCAAATAATGATCTGGTAAGATTTTCGTGGCTGGTGCTATTATACGTATTTGATAAATGGAGACTCATCCATCAAAGAAACGTACTACTTCTTCTCTGATATGCAAGCTCTTATGCCAAGTTAAAGAGAGCCAAGTATGAATGGTTCCAAACCCCTTCAATCAAGAAGTTCACAATCTAGTGCAGGAGATGGACACCTTATTGACTATTACAGTGTGACAAATGCTAAATAAATGCTAATATAGCATGACAATGATAAAGCTGAAGTATATACACAAAGCTATGTAAATGAAAACAGAAAATAATTCTGTTTCCTGAGAGTATTGGGAAAGTCTTCAAGAAGGGGTGATGCTTGCTCTGTGCTTTGTAAGGCTGTCCTCTGGTGGAAAACAATGTAAAATTCCTCAGGCACAGGATGAAAGACACACTGTTGTAATAGTGCATAGTCTTCCCAATAAAAAGCTCCAACACTGAATAACTTGCCAAAGTCTCTTGGTTAGTAAGTAGTCAAGCTGGCATTGGAACAAGACTTTTGCTTCCCAGTTAAATGCTCTCTTTTCCTAGTGTGTTATACAAAGGTGGTAGCACTTAATAAGTGGGATATACTATGATGCAGTACTTTCTTCATGCTCTCCTAATGCAGATTTTTTTTCCTTTACTCTTTTCCAGTGTTCCAAGATGTACATGTTATGATATTTGTTGGGTTTGGCTTCCTCATGACCTTCCTGAATAAATATGGCTTCGGCGGTGTGGGTATCAACCTACTCATTGCTGCTTTGGGCCTCCAGTGGGGCACTATTGTACAGGGAATCCTGCACAGCCAGGGACAGAAATTTAACATTGGAATCAAAAAGTGAGCATCCTTACTATGGGCTGAATGTTTGCGTCCTCCAGAATTCATATATTACACTCTTAACCTCCAACATGATGATATTAAGAGGTGGGGGACTGGGGAGGTGACCAGGTCATGAAGGCAGAGTGTTTATGAATGGGATCAGTGTCCTTGTGAAAGAGGTCCACAGGAGACTCCAGACCCCTTCCACTGTGTGAGAACACAGCTGGAAGGCACCATCTACCAACCAGAAAGGGAGCCCTCATCAGACACCAAGTCTGTCAGCATCTTCATCTTGGGCTTCCCAGCCTCCAGAACCATAAGAAATAAATTTCTGTTATTTATAAACAACCCAGTTTATGGTATCTTGTTATAGCAGTCCAAACAGACTAAGACAATTCTTTATTTTTCAACCATTGCATTTTCAAATCAATCGTTTCTCTGGTAGTTCCCTGTCATTTACTGTACTGGCTGGCAAATTGCCACGCTTGTGCAACAGAAAATTGTTGAAATTCAAAAATCTGAATCAATGCCTTCCTCTACTGAACTGGATAATACATTCATGTCTGTAACCTCTCTGGTTTGACTTTGAGGGTATGAGAAACCCTCTTCCATAAAAGTATTATTCCTTCCATCTCAGCTACAGGGAGCAAAAATTTCCCATTAGTTATTTTTCAGGTTGTTTCTAAAATGTAAACATGTATTCTTGTTGTGCAATAGTAAACACACACCCCAGGAAATAATTCACTTATTAGATCAACGAATATAAAGTAAAACCCTAAATGAGATAAAAGGTAAGTTAAAATATGTACATTAGAGCAACTAATGAGTGTCTGGTCAAAAAGAGGAGGAGTAAGGAAGTGGGAGATGATGAGTAAGCACTGGATGGGCCTGGTGGGAGATGGGATTGCACTTTGGTCAGTTTTATGTTGGGTGTGCATTACTCTTCAATTTATTCTTGTTTCCCCTCAGCATGATAAATGCAGACTTCAGTGCAGCCACAGTTCTGATATCTTTTGGAGCTGTCCTGGGAAAAACGAGCCCCACCCAAATGCTGATCATGACAATTATAGAAATTGCTTTTTTTGCTGGCAATGAATATCTGGTTGGTGAAATATTTAAGGTAAGAGTTAGAAAATTTATGCTTTCCTAGCTTTGGGCATCAGTTCTGGCTACAAAAAAACAATGGGTGTCTACGGTGTATGGGAGCAAATCTTGGTGAGAGTGATACCATAGGAAATAGTAAAAATAATCATCATTTACTGAGTGCCTACTGTAAACTAGGAGTTTTGTAAATATTATCTTATTTCATCTTCACAACAACACTGCATGGCAGGTATTATTTCTATTATCATATACACACCATAAAAACTGATTATCACAGATGCTGAATGGCTTGCCAGAGTCTGAATTCACCTCCAGATTTTTCTAATTCCTCAACTCCTCTTTTGCCTATCAATGATCAATTCCTTTTTTACATTTTTATTACTAGGTGAATAGCCCTATATAAATCCTTGTAGTGGTTTTTGTTAAGGCCTCAGTCAAACTTTTTTCTCCACAAATATTTCATTGATTCCTCCCAGGAATAATAAATAAATAAAGAACATTTGGTGGCACTCTCTAGTACTTTGTTATTTTGTTTATATTTCTGTTAACATTAAGTCAACTGCAAATATTTTTGATAACTTTCTAGATGTTGGGGACTCAATGACAAACAAAATATGAAAGTTTCTGTTTTTATAGAGCTTACACTCTAGTGGGAGAGACAGAAACCAAATAAAGAATTACACATTCATCCACCCACCCAAAGATACAAACACACAAATGTTATTATAAATTGCAATATATGCTACGACAAACACGTAGGGTAGGTCTATGAGAAAGTGTAACTGGAAGATTAGTTTAGATTGTAGAATCAAGGAGGGGTTCCCTGAGTAAGTGACAGTTACGCTGGACCTAAAAGATACCTAGAAGTTTTCAAGTAACTAATGGGGAGAAACGTTCTTTAAGCCAAGGTAGCAACAACCAGTCTTGAATTAGTGATGAGGAACTAAAAGAAAACTTTTAGAGTAAGGTGAAAAGACTTGACCAATACCAGAGGAAACCACCAAGGTAAGTGGGTCAGATTAATAAAGAATCTGTAAACTCTGTGTGCTAGCTGAATGAAGACTTATTTGATGGTTCCAAAGGGAAAAACAGAGAAGGTTATTTTGCCTACAAATATGTGAGCATTTCAAGATAGGCACAGACTCACATGGTATTTGGAAAGTCCAAGCACGATTAATTGCCACCTCCCATCTTCCTGAAGCCACCTGGTGAAGCAAGGCAAGGTTTCCCAGCTGGGAAGGGACTAAGTGTTGCTGGGAGGCTAAAGATTGCTAGATAGATCATATATGCTGGGAAGATATTTGACTCATTACAACCAAGTGTGGATCTTCAAGGGGACTGGGTCTGTGTATGTCTAGTAAACAAAGGAACAACAACTAGGAGACCCTTTTTACTTAAATTTGAAAATCTTTCATAAATAGATGTGTGTCATCTTACTGTCTATAAGTACAATATGACCCTCTGAGTATTCCCTCTAGAGGAAAGAAATGTAGAAAACTGAGTCAAATCCACATCATATCCTAAAGCGGAATCTAAATCTCTTCAAATGAATCTGGGACCTCAGCTGGTTTTCAGGTCATCATAGAGCCGAATTTAAAAAATATGGGTAAAAACTCTGGTTTTTTTGAAGTTTCAAGTCTTGAGTTACAATTAGGTGAGCTTTAACTGCAATTTCAAGTGAACATATCATCTTCATTTTGTATCACAAGCAGTATCTTTTTTTTTTTTTTTTTTTTTTTTTTGAGATTAGTTCTTGCTTTGTCACCTAGGCTGGAGTGCAATGTGAAGATCATAGCTCACTGTAACCTCAAACTCCTAGGCTCAAGTCATTCTCCTGCCTCAGCCTCCCCAGTAACTGGGACTACAAGGCGTGCACCACCATGCCAGGCTGAGCAATACATATTTCACTCGAAATCTCCATCACCTAGAGAAGTAACCTCGCATGTCTTGTGTCCCCACCAGGGAACTAGCACTTTAGAAATATGTTCTTATCTAAGTCTCACCACAAACTCTGTTGAGAGTGGGTAATATTTCCCATTTTACAGAACACTTAAATCAGAAATGTTTAATAATTTGTCTAAAGTCACATTGCAAGGAAGTAACTGACCTAGGATTGAAAGTCAGTTCTGTATGGCTCCAAATTCTGTGCTATTTCTATTTTACTCCCTGTTTTACCCCTCTTTCTCTGACACAATCTTTCTGTCCCTCTTTAATTTTTTTAAGTTTTTTAACCAACAATGCAATTCTTTCATTGACTTTCCTCCCATAAATGAGTCTCAGGTTCACCTCTATATGAATGCTATTTTGTCCCTCAGGCCTCTGACATTGGAGCATCAATGACGATCCATGCCTTTGGGGCCTACTTTGGCTTAGCTGTAGCAGGCATCTTGTATCGATCTGGACTGAGAAGGAGGCATAAAAATGAAGAGTCCGCGTACTACTCAGACTTGTTTGCAATGATTGGTGAGTGTGGATAAACTTGCTTGAATCTTATCTATTTGAAAAGGCACTAGGGAAGGTTAACTTCAACATGGGTGTGAGATGCTCAAAAAGAACATCCAAGCTAGGCATGGTAGTGAACGACTGTAGCCTCAGCTACTCAGGCGGCTGAGGTGGGATTACTTGAGCCCAGGAGTTTGAGTCCAGCCTGGGTAACATAGTGAGACTCCATCTCTAAAAAGTAATAATAACAATAATAATAAATTTAATTAAACTTTGAAAAAATGAGCATCTTTTGCATACTACTTTATGCTGGCTCAATTCTCCTCTTTTCTCTTAACTGTAGATAATCAAGACTAAACAGAGACATTGTCAGTGGGCAAAGGAAACTACATCCTCCAGGCTGGGCGTGGTGGCTCACGCCTGTAATCCCAGCACTTTGGGAGGCTGAGGTGGGTGGATCACGAGGTCAGGAGTTCGAGACCAGTCTGACCAACATGCTGAAACCCCGTCTCTACTAAAAATACAAAAAAAAATTAGGGGGACATGGTAGCCCGCACCTGTAATCCCAGCTACTCAGGAGGCTGAAGCAGAAGAATTGCTTGAACCTGGGAGGTGGAAGTTGCAGTGAGCAGAGTTCAAGCCACTGTACTCCAGCCGGGGCGACAGAGGGACACTCCGTCTCAAAAATAAATAAATAAATAAATACATAAATAAATAAAGCAAACTGCATCCTCTGGACTGTCTTCCATATTCAGAACTAATATCCCTTCTTTTGGTTCACTACAGGGACTCTCTTTCTATGGATGTTTTGGCCCAGCTTTAACTCGGCCATTGCTGAACCTGGAGACAAACAGTGCAGGGCCATTGTAAACACGTACTTCTCTCTCGCTGCCTGTGTGCTCACAGCCTTTGCCTTCTCCAGCCTAGTGGAGCACAGAGGCAAGCTCAACATGGTAAGTGCCGCCTTAGCCCTCATGGAAATTTTGCTTCACAACACTGACAGTTGCTCAGATAAGTAGTAGGTAATTTCTGCATCACTGCTGAACTCTCAAGACAAATCAGAAGCAGACCTTGTAGAATGTTTTAAAAACAGCAACATTTATTCATTAATTCACTTATTCATCAAATCTGTACCCTCGGCTGGGCGCAGTGGCTCATGCCTGTAATCCTAGCACTTTGGGAGGCCTAGGCAGGGGGATTACCTGAGGTCAGGAGTTCAAGACAAACCCGGCCAACATGGAGAAACCCTGTGACTACTAAAAATACAAAAAAAAAAAAAAAAAAATTAGCCAGGCGTGGTGGCAGACACCTGTCATCCCAGCTACTCGGGAGGCTGAGGCAGGAGAATCACTTGAGCCTGGGAGGTGGAGGTTGCAGTGAGCCGAGATCATGCCATTGCACTCCAGACTAGGCAACAAGAGCGAAACTCCATCTCACAAAGAAAAAAAAAGAAAAAATTTTTATCCTGGAAGATTAAAAAATGTTCTCAAGGAATTTACGGTCTAGTAGAGAATTAAGGTAGTCTTGTAAAAATCTTTGATTTGAGGTATATTTCTCTAATAATAGAGTTAACTGCTCCCAAATTCTGAGAAAAGATTTCTTAGAAACTAGATTTATCAAACAGCAGAAAAAGAGAGTGGGATGATGCACACTGATTCTATTCTCCCAACTGCAAGCATTCCTCTCAAAGAAATAACAACTAAATGCAACGTGGGATCTTCAATAGGATACTAGAAAAAATTTCAGTGGGAATAATGGTGAAATTCAAATGTTTTTAATAGTATTTTATCAATGCTAATTTTCTTTCCATGGTTATGTAAGATTAACATTTTATTTGAGAAACTGGACGAGGGACATATGGAAACATTCTGTGGCATTTTTACAACTTTTATGTGTCTGCAATTAGTTCAAAATAAAATATTTTTTAAATTCCGCCAAATTGGTCTCTTGAGTTTCTTGCCTATGAGCTAGAGAAACACCAGTAAAGGAGTAACCCTCAGCCAGTCTACCTTTCTAGCTGGGTGGGGCAGGTGGGGTGGAGTGGGGAGGAAAATGCAATTGTAATTTATTTTTTAAGCACAGCTGAGGACATGTATCTTATTTCTCCACAAATTGTCTCATGAGAGGTCATTAAAAACAATGAAAAGGAAAAATTGCACACTTCAGTGTTTCTCTTTTAAAAGTACTGATGACCTCTGCTTCTCAGACAGAACAGCCAGACTGCAATTTTCCTGAGAAATTCTTATAAACAAAAATTGATTCCTGGCCAGGCACAGTGGCTCATGCCTGTAATCCCAGTGCTTTGGGAAGCCAAGGTGGGTGGATCACCTGAGGTCAGGAATTCCAGAACAGCCTGGCCAACATGGCAAAACCCCATCTCTACTAAAAATACAAAAATTAGCTGGACATGGAGGCGTGCACCTGTAATCCCAGCTACTAGGGAGGCTGAGGCAGGAGAATCACTTGAACCCAGGAGGTGGAGGTTGCAGTGAGTCAAGATCGCGCCACTGCACTCCAGCCTGGGAGACAGAGCAAGACTCCATCTCAAAAAAAAAAAAATCAATTCCTCTTTCCTTCATCCTCAAATGTCCTCAATCCAGTGACGTTTGCAAAAACTATTGTATTTCATATGTAATGTGTACATTTCAATGTCTCTACATTTCCTCTTTGAATATTGGAATATCATAGACTACAAAACACACAGTGGCCATAGTCATCTTTTGGTTCATGATAACCACAGATGTGTTCCAAAAACTGCATAAATAGAAAAAACATTGCGAGAATATTTGCTCTAAACACTCCTACCCTCCCACTACAACATCTTTTGATTTTCTCAAATGCCTTCCACCACTGGCCTTAAAGAGTTAAGCTGATTACTCATTCACTACTAAGGGACTGGCAAGAAAGATACCAAATGTCAACTTCTTGAAAGAAAGGCCTTCTATAAATCCAAACAACCCTCTTTTTAAAAAAGAACCAATAGCCCTTTCAACTGAAGAATGTGGTATAGGTCTCTTGAACTCTAGAATCCTCTGATCCTTCTGAATTCTCCATCGTCCAGCTCATCTCATTTATGTTTCTGCTGCTCACACAGGTTCACATTCAGAATGCCACCCTTGCTGGAGGAGTTGCTGTGGGCACTTGTGCTGATATGGCAATTCACCCATTTGGTTCTATGATCATTGGGAGCATTGCAGGAATGGTCTCTGTGTTTGGATACAAGTTCCTGACTGTAAGTACAGCAGATGTTCTGAGTCAAACTCTGAATCTGCACCATTTTTCTCACATGTCCCACCAGCAGAAAAAAGCTATTAAATTTTATTTTATAAACATTTTTATTTGGAGGCCATTTGCCTTCTTTTTGGAAATACCACTCCCATTTCAGAGGCTCAGTGGTTCTACTCTGCCCTGACTTCTGTGTAACAGGAAAGAATCCAATATCAATTTTTTATAATTTAGTTTGAATTAAATGGTAAGTACATGGGCATTACTTTCCTTTGGGGCTGTTCCATTGAAGTTGTTGTTGTTATTTGTCTTATGTAATTAAGGACTCTGCTCTTTTAAGAGATTTAGGATGTCGGCCAAGCATGGTGGCTCACAGCTATAATCCCAGCACTTTGGGAGGCTGAGGCAGGCAGATCACCTGAGGTCAGGAGTTTGAGACCAGCCTGGCCAACATGGTGAAACCCCCGTCTCTACTAAAAAATATATATATATATATACAAAAATTAGCCGGGCATGGTGGCAGGTGCCTGTAATCTCAGCTACTGGGGAGGCTGAGGCAGGAGAATCAGTTGAACCTGGGAGGCGGAGGTTGCAGTGAGCCGAGATGGCGCCATTACCCTCCAGCCTGGGCAATGGAGTGAGACTCCGTCTCAAAAGAAAAAAAAAAGAGAGAGAGATTTAGGATGTCATCAGCAGGTGAGAAGGAGTAGGATGTGAAATGACTCCCTTCGAATCCATCCACTAAAGACTGAAATGGGCAGTTTTGCCACAACTATATATTCAAATCCTTTAACTTTAAGTGGACTTCAGATATGGATGGAGAACTGTGCTCTACGTAAAATTTCTTCTGGGTGGAGAAGGAAATGGGGAGATGTAGTTCAGAGAATGCAAAGTAGCAGAAATACAGGAGGAATACGCCTAGAGCGCTAATGCACAGCATGAGGATTATAGGTAGTAAAATTGTACTGTATATCTGTACATAGAATTTATCCTAAATGAGATTTTTAGCTACTCTTACCACAAAAAAAAACAACAAAAAAAGTAACTATGTAAGATGTTGGAGATGTTAATATTCTTCACTATAGTGACCTTTTTCTCTCTATATGTATCTCATAACATCATGTTGTATACCTTAAATATACATAAAAAATTATTCATAAAATAATTCTTCTCCATGGAAGAATAGAGCTCAGCTATAGCTCTCTTTCAGTTCTAGAGTTCTATACGTCTAACAAAATAATAAACCTTCTTCCTTTTATAATTTTAGCCACTTTTTACTACTAAACTGAGGATCCATGATACATGTGGGGTCCATAACCTCCACGGCTTACCTGGTGTAGTGGGAGGCCTTGCAAGCATTGTGGCAGTAGCAATGGGTGCCTCCAACACGTGAGTAAAAGAATGGATTTTTCAGCCCCTGTGGTCCCATGATGTTTTCTCTCACTCTGAGAAATGGGAGAGTTTTCATTTTAGCAGTTCTGGCCATGGTTTGTATTGTCTTTACTGGAGCCAAAGAGACGCACCTGAGAGAAGATCATTAGAATAAAATTATATTGGAAGAGGCATCTTAACTGAAATTGTTAATTTAAAAAAACTAACAACGTTATTTTAAATGTCTTTACCAGAAACAACTGTCTCTTAGCAGACAGGGAAATTTGATAAACACAGTCAGATTATAGAAGGCTTAGTCTTTTTCTTTATCTCTCCAAAATGGAGGAGGAGGCACATATGATGAGCTGAACAGTCAGTTCCATCCAATCCACACACAGAAGGATGAGTTGGAATAATACAGAAAGCAGTTGGTTCTGCAGAATCAACAACACTGGTATATGGCCCCAACTCTGCTACTAACTAGTTATGTGACCTCTGAGATATCACTCAGCATTTCTGGTTTTCAGTCTTCTCCTCTGTAAAATAAGAGGATTGGAGTATTTATTCTCCAAATCCCCTCTAGCTCTATCAGACGTAGATTCTTCCCTAAGTTGGGCATAAATGTTTACTTAAATAACCAGAGGAAAAACAACTATCAAGCAAACCCTGGAGAATGGAGGGGATGCCACAATACTGGAAAAATTTGGTATGAATGTCATCCATGTGAAAAAGCTGAGAAGATCATAGAGTCCAGATCACGCAGAGTAAATAAAGAGAAATCAGAATGCTCAATTTTTTTTAATTGTATGTACTTTAAGTTCTGCAATACATGTGCAGAACGTGCAGGTTTATTACATAGGTACACATGTGCCATGGTGGTTTGCTGCACCCATCAGCCAGTCATCTAGGTTTTAAGCCCTGTGTGCATTAGGTATTTGTCCTAATGCTCTCCCTCCCCTTGTACCCCACCCCCCAACAGGCCTGGCTGTGTGATGTGCTCCTCTCTGTGTCCATGTGTTCTCATTGTTTAACTCCCACTTATAAGTGAGAACATGTGGTGTTTGGTTTTCTGTTCCTGTGTTAGTGTGCTGAGAATGATGGTTTCCAGCTTCATCCATGTCCCTGCAAAGGACATTAACTCATTTTTTTTTATGGCTGCATAGCAGAATGCTCAATTTTTAAATCCAATTGAAAGCATGAAGAAGAGGGAAATGTGTGTCTAGAAATGTCTGAATGACCACTAACTAGAGGTGCATAATTTAAAAAGAAAAATCTTATCTTCAGTTTTAGCAGATTAAAATTTAACCCTGTTGAGACCAATAATAATAAATACTTGAAAAACGCATTTAATCATATTTCCTACTAAGTAGTTTGCTTCCTTCTTCATGTGTACAGTTGACACATTTCTTCTGTATTTTTTTTAACACTTTCTGCAAATTTAGAAGACAACTCCAGAATATGCACATCTTTTTCAGTTCCTGAGACTGTAGAGATCAAACACTAAAATATTTTAATGCAAATTAAGCATGATAAAAGCATGTGTGAATGAGCTCAACTCCTCAGTGTTGGAGTGTGCATACACTGTGCAAACACACTAAGAGGTGCCTATGATTAAGAATTATTGAGCATCATGCCTAGACCAGTTTCACAGATGCAATAAAACAAGTCTATCTGGCTCTCAAAGGGGAGGCCTCACTGGGTGGTCAGACATTGGGTAAGTCTCATGGTTGAGGGTCTGGTCCTTGGAAATGCAGGTTTAGAAACGTCTCAATTTATTCGTTGGCGGGGGTAGAAGGCAGAGGAATATCAGAAGAGGGGAAGGGGGGCAAGCCTTGAGGGTCCATTCACTTCAGTAAAATTTGCATATTTCACACCAAATAAAATATCACCTGAGAACCAAACTACTTACATGTGTCTATTCAGAATATTAAAATGCAAATCAGGTTTTTGGTAAGCATAAAACAAGAGAAAGTTAATATTCTTAAGGGACATTTTTGCAAATTATAGCAGCATAACTCTAGTAATGCTGTTAATTTTGTATAAGTCAGTGTTTTCCAAGTTTATTTGATCACAGAACACTTGTTATCAAAAATATCTTTTACGACCTTGTAAAAGATCTTGGCAAATTCCTGTAAAATTGACAGGAAATTTACAAAAGAAGAAAATCAAATAAGTATATATAAAATACTCAACTTCACTCATAATCAAAGAAATGCAAATTAAAACAAGCTACCAGTTTTTCACTTATCAAAGTGATAAAGTATGAATGAATTAATAATAATAATACTGAATAATGGCTAAAGTAAAAAATTGGAATATAAATCGTGCAATTTTCTATTTGGAAAAGTTCTTAAGAAGTAATACAGACCGGGCGCAGTGGCTCAAGCCTGTAATCCTAGCACTTTGGGAGGCCGAGGCAGGTGGATCATCTGAGGTCAGGAGTTTGAGACCAGCCTGGCCAATATGGTGAAACCCCATCTCTACTAAAAAATACAAAAAGTACCCGGCATGGTGGTGAGTGCCTATAATCCCAGCTACTTGCGAGGCTGAGTCAGGAAAATTGCTTGAACGCGGAGATCACCTCACTTCACTCCAGCCTGGCAACAGAGCGAGACTCCGTCTCAAAAAAAAAGAGGTATATGTAGCCTTTTACTAATGTTCTCATTTCTAGATAGATTTTATATTAGGAAAATAATCAGACAAGTTCATAAGCATGTTCAGAGGAGATGTTCTCACAGCATTTTTAAAAATATGAAACACTGGAAGCAACCAGTACTTTGTACAGTGTAACGCCCTGTAGCAATTCAAACTATGGTCCAGATCTACACTGACTCACATAAACGGACCCCTAAAACATATTTAATGCAAAAATAAGTAATATAGCAAGATTGCATTTTTATAAAAATACATGTTTTTATTTCACATTTTTATTCTGATACAATCTGAGGGATATTAAACTTTTCTGCTTCTTTTCGTTATCTGCAGTTTCTAATGTTTTCACAATGATATGTTACTTGTGCAGTTTTTTTATATATTAAAATATTTACACCCTTCAAATGAGGAGAAAAAAAAAGGAATCTGAGTTTAGTGCATCCTCTCCCTTGGATGATGAGACTGGAAGACCAAAAAAACTCTCATTTTCCAATTGTTTTATTCATTGGAGTCACTCATTCAGTCTTTCAACAACTCTTTATTAATTGTCTGCTATGAGTAAGCTGCTGTGCTAAGAAGATCCCCACATTCCCAGGTCATTTGTCATTCATATAACACCTTTATGCACTTCAATGGCCTTTTATCACATTCTTTCATTCTCAAAATTACAAACTATCTTTTACTAATTTCAGTTTAAGGCAATGACTTCTAAGATGACACATAGCGATATACTTGAATATCTTCAATGAGCTATCTCTACAATATACGCTGAAATTAGCTTTTCTGAACTTATTGATAGATTTTTCTAATTTCATCATAACTATTTCATTAGAATGGAGTGAGGAGAAATAGTAGCTCATGTTGTTTTATGTATTACTCTATCCTCTGTTCCTAGAAAAGAAACTGACAGAGAGTGGATACTCAATATTTCTTAAATGAATCAGATCAGGGATCAATTTTTTGAGAGTGCTAAACCCTTCCTAAGGAAAGTCTTACATCCAAAGTTTACATTAAAAGATGATTCTCTTCTTTAAGGTGTATCTCAGAATTTTCTAACACTGCTCAAGAGTTTCAAAGAAAATAAGAGTATGAAAGAAAAATTATAACAAATGCTTAATTTGCTGGTGTGTAATGTTACACTCTGGCCTGAAGATGGCAGTCATCCACGCCCTCAGTGGGCGAGACTTTCTTTGGCTGGGATCCAGGAAAGACACTGAATCTTTTTTGTTTGCTTCCTTAGGTCTATGGCCATGCAGGCAGCTGCACTGGGTTCCTCTATCGGAACAGCAGTTGTTGGAGGTCTGATTACAGGTCAGCATAAAAAGTGAACACTTCCCTGTATCTTATGGTCTCAGATTATTTACAATAGATAATTAATGAGCAAGTCAATTGCTAAATTCAAAAATGTTCTAAACTTCTGGCAGTAAAGTAATTATGTCAGTTAAAGGGGATGATTTTATAATAATATATAAACTACTATGCAGGTAGATTTTCCTCTTCAGCATCACAACATGACTCATTTTCCCTCTACCGTCACAGGTTTAATTCTAAAGTTGCCTTTCTGGGGACAGCCATCTGACGAGAACTGCTATGATGATTCTGTTTATTGGGAGGTACTGTACAGTATTCTAAACAAGAATGTGAATGATGACTCCATTAGTGAAAGCTTTACTCACTTGAAGCCTAGATATCTGTGTGGCATATGTGTGATGAAATTGAATTAGCCTGGCACGGTAGGCAGCTCACACATGTAATCTCAGCACTTTGGGCGGCTGAGGCTGGAGGATTGTTTGATGCCAGGAGTTTGGGTCCAGCCTGGGCAACTCTCTACAAAAATTATAAATAATAAATTTAAAATTTTTCTTTCAATGGGATGTCAAGTGTAAAAGAAAAAATAAATAAATGAAAAGAAACTGAATGAACTACCTATTTATAGAGAGAAATTGAGATGATGTGCCCAGCCAGATAAAATCAGAAGTTATGGTATTTTCTAAAGCAGAAAGAAAGAAAAAGAAACAAAGAAACAAGAAAGAAAGAAAGAAAGAAAGAAAGAAAGAAAGAAAGAAAGAAAGAAAGAAAGAAAGAAAAGAATGTAGTTAGCAAATGTTGTTTCACTCCTCTGAGAGCCATAAAAAGCTATTCATAAAAATAATATGAATTCTCAGAAATAGTGTGAGATTTTATACCATATATAGTCCACAGGTTTATTTGGTTAAAAAAAAAAGAAATTTAACATAATTTTAAACTATGCCGTAGGTAAAAGTAGTTAAAAGCAAGTGAAATATACAAGGTTGAAGAATTTGAGTAAGTACACATCGGGAGGTCTTATGAATAACTTTTGTTATTCATCAGCCTCTTTCTATCCTCCAGTTTCTCTTTACTCTATTGATACTTCTCCCAAATTATTTCCTGCAAAGCTTGAGAGGCACAGATGTTTGGGTGTTTTCAGCAAAATTTCGGAGAGAATGAGTTTGGAAAAGCGGGAATGTAGTCAGGGTGGGTGAGATAAATGTTTTATTCTTTTATTATTCTTCAACTCAAAAAATTTTTATTCCCAGTTCTTTCCAAGTTTGAATAATAATTACCAAAAATATTTTTGTTTCAATACTAACTTCTGACAAGCACAGTGAAATAAACTATTAAGTGTCCTCAAACTTGTTTTTTTAAAGGTCCCTAGGTTGAGAGAACCTGGCAATTATTTCCAAGGACATGGTGACCACAGCCAGCTGGAACCTGAAGTCTAAACACCATTCCTGCTCTCCAGCTTCCTTTCCCATTATCCAGAATCAAGTCCAGATAAACAAAAAGGCAGTAACCAAAGAGAGTATGGACCAGAGTGAATAGATCCTAAGTCCCAAATGGCCAGTGTAAAAATGTCCTTATGTCTGATGCTGTCTCTTCTTCTTCAATGATTAATTGAGGGGATGTGACTCATAAAACAGATAATCAAATAGATCTTCTCCAGGATTCCTGAAATGCTTTTGGCAGTGAGTAAATACAGAGTAAACATGTCAGTTTCTTAATTTAGACACTATGTCTTCAATCCCAAATATTATAAAACTGAAACCCATGAAGCAAGAATAGATGTGAGAAATCTATGTAAAAAAAATTAAAGACATGCATGTGTGTAAAGTAGTAATATGATGATTTTAGGTAGTGCTTTATATTTTAAAAATAGTCTAGTTAGTAATGTTGTATCCTTGCGTGATATTATTCTTAATTCTTTTTGCATGTTTACTATTTGCAACGAGCTCAAATGCTATCTGATCAAAGTCTATTTTGTATAAAATGTCCAATAATTAAATATTGTTATAAAATAAAACATTAGTCTTCGACTCTCCTTTCTTCGGTAGTTGGAATTCATGTCAGCAACAAGCACACGCCTGTGCACACACACACACTTCATATTTAGTCCACATTCAATTTAAATATATTATTTATCATGTATTTGCTATTTTTAAAAAATCAAGTTAATGTCTCATTATAGAATGTTGTAAAAAGTTAAATTTTAGAAAAGATAACTGACATAGTCAAAAAGTCATTTTTAAGAAAATCGAATAACTTATTTTTTCTCTCTGGAAGCTTTTAAGATTTTTCTTCTAGCCTTGGAGTCCTGAAATCTTCCCAAGATGTATCTAAGTGTCAACAAGGAAATCAACTCCACCATAATTAACAGAATGCCAGCTTCTGAATGAACTTAAAAATTATAACTAAGAGTGGATTATTTAATATCTTATTCCTTGAAAAAATTATATAATTTATATTTTATTCATGTATCTTGACATAGTTGACTTCTTTTAAACACACATCTGAACTTCTTTCAAATAGATGTTTTGGAGTGTGCTCACTTATAAAGTCCACTGTTCTCTCCTTCTGATCCTTACAAAGAATCATTTTCATTACCAGGGTAACGAGACCTCCTCCCCGCTCTGCTGATCATAAAGCAAATATTAGAGGGTCTTGGGTATACTCAGGAATATAAGTAAGTCTATCGTTTTGATGTGCTAAGGAACTGGTTCATGATCATCATCACTCCCTGGCTTGTAAACACTCTCTCCTGCCTCCTGCAAGGCAGTTCTTATAAGTAATAAAGCTTTATTTTTCAAATTCTGAGTTAGCGGTCTTTTCATAGTAGAATAATATCTTTTTTATCTATCTTGCCTGGAATTTAATGAAGCATTTTAATTGCAGTACTTGAGTCTTCTGTTCAGTTACATTTTGTTTTACTATTTAGTAACTTTTTCTTCTTCAACTGTTAATTTTTTCTTTTTCTGGCACTCTTGTTATTCATATGGAAAGTCCGCTCAGTCTCTTATCCAAGATCTTCGCAATCTTTATTTCATTGGTTCCATTCATCCACATCTTTGATTTATTTTTGTTTGTTTCTTTCTTTGTAAATCATGATCCCTTTTTGTAGGTCCAGCAAATCTGTGTGTGTGTGTGTGCATACACGCTTGCATATATATGTGCTACGCTTGAATTTCCTTACTTACTTTTGTAATTTTGTTTACTGGAGAGGTGTGCTATTTTTATTCAAGTTCAAGTTCAAAATCTGTCTGCAAAACTTAAATAACATGACACTTTATCTGTTCATGCACACACAAAAAAAAATTTAGGATGTTAACTAATACTCTATTTATAATAATTGATTGATTTTATTAGAAATCTCAAGCTGTACTTACATGATCAGTTCCAGGAAGTTTTTGTTATTCTTTGTTGTTATCTAAATCTGAAAGATTGACTCATAATTACTAACTGCAATTTCAGAGTTTGGTGAAAGCTGAAATCTTCAGGCTTCCCCAACCCTTTTTTCTATAGTCTGTAACCTGTTTCTTGCACAAGACAAGAGAACTGCTGAGGAGGGTCGTGGGCGGACTTTTCTAGTAGCTGCATTTTATTAGAAGCCACTTACTTTGTGTGTTTTCTTGATTCTCTTCACTTTGAGTGCTGGAACCATTAGGTGGATTGTCCTTTTTCTTTTTGTCTATTCACTGAGGGTTAAATTCCAGCTGCTGAGATACCTTGGGTGTCAAAAATCTTAAAAATGAAGGAAGGGACAGTAATCTCTGCCTGAATGGATTAAAGTTTTGCCAGATGCCAAAATAGAACTCCCCTGGATTGGCACCTAATGGAAATCTCTTTGTTCATTTGTTTCGTCAGCTGCCAAAGCTTCGTGTTATCTTAGAATCAGGGCCAAAAGAAGCTCAATGTATCTGCTAAGCCCTCCTGCCACCTATGGGGGACCAGAAAGACCCACTGTCATTTCAGGAACACTCAATTGAGAAGCTACATCACCATCCACTGGGAATTCACAAATCTCTGCAAACCAGCAGTACCCACATCCTTACCCCATGACTCTCTACTGTAATGCCTAACCTGGTTTTTACTAACTCTGTTTTTAGACTCTCCCTTTTCCTTTAATCACCTAGCCTTGTTTCCACCTGAATTGACTCTCCCTTAGCTAAGAGAGCCAGACAGACTCCATCTTGGCTCTTTCACTGGCAGCCCTTTCCTCAAAGACTTAACTTGTGCAAGCTGACTCCCAGCACATCCAAGAATACAATTAACTCATAAGATACTGTGGCAAGCTATATCCGCAGTCCCCAAGAATTCATCTGATTGATAACGGCCAAAGCCCCACGTCTATCATCTTGTAATAGTCTTAAAGCCCCTGCACCTAGAACTATTTACTTTCCTGTAACCATTTATCCTTTTAACTTTTTGACTACTTAACTTCTGTAAAATTGTTTTAACTACACCCCCCCCCTTCCTAAACCAAGGTATAAAAGTTAATCAAGCCACTTCCTCGGGGCCGAGAGAATTTTGAGCGTTAGCCATCTCTCAGTCGCCGGCTAATAAAGGACTCTTAATTCGTCTCAAATTGTGGCATTTTACTAACTCGCTCAAGTACAACAATTTGGAGGCCCCAGCGAGAATTAACGCCACCAGGCAAGAGCCAGTCTTGCTCCAGGCTCCCCTGGAAGGACGGCCGGCCTGTAAGGAGGGCGCCACCTGAAAAAAAAGTAATTTTCAAGTCCCTGAAAGGTGACCGTCTTCCAGAGGAGAGCAGATTGACTACCGTGTAAGTGCCCTAAAATTCAACATCTAAGTCCTCAGCTTCTGACCCCAAGGTCAAGTAAGTCAGATTTGACTTCCTAGTAAGAAAGAAGCGGCCCTGACGAAGGCGTCCCTCTTTTGACTCAGCCGGTTACTCTAAGACGCTAGTTAGTTAAGCCTTAGTTTTCTAGTAGGTGCCTTTGTGTCTTAGTTTAAGTAAGAAGTAGTCCTGACGAGGACCCTCCCTTGACTCAGCTCAAGACTCAAGAGGCTGGGGAGCTGAGCCTTAGTTTCTGGCAGACCAGTCTCTCTCTCTCTCTCTCTCTCCCTCTCTCTCTTTTTCTGTCTCTCATCTTTCTCCTGTTCAAGTTTCCTGGAGAATCACCAGGAAAGAGGAAAAAAAAAAACAACAAAAATCGGTTATAAACTCTGTGTCAATAGTTTGCAGATGTAGGAAGACAAAGGCTTGCGTTTGTCTTCCAGTTTGTAGCTCCACGGCAAAAGCTACAGAGTTCGAGTAAGCCCTCACCCGCGGTTCCGTAGAGACCTCATAAGGCTTAAGGCAGCATCAGGCACAGCTCGATCCGAGCCGGAAGTTTATACCCGCCTGCCAATGCTAAGAAAATCCCCAGTCCCCTCAGGAGGAGCAGCCAGGCAGGCTTCTGACTGATCCCATCACAGGACCCCTCCCCTTGTCTGTCTAAAATAAAAAATAAATAAATAAATAAGAAAAAAAAAAAAGAAAAAAAAACTATCAAAACTGTTTACATGCCCTAAGATCAAATTGTTTGTTTTATGTTTATTGTTCTGTTTAGTGTTTATTGTCTTGTTTAGTAATTGTCAAAATTTTGCATGTCAGGACGTCAGTATTTCCCAAGACGTCTAAGTAAAAACTTCTTCAAAGTCCTTAGTGCTGAATTTTTTGTCACAGGAAGTTAAATTTCTCATCAATCGTTTAGGCTGGCCACCACAGTCCTGTCTTTTCTGCCAAAGGCAAGTCAAGTGTTGTTACAGGAACGAATGTGAAGAGCATTCGTCTGATTAGAATTTCTGGCACCATAGAAGTTGTAAGCGTTTAGATTGCCATACCCCACGTCCAAGTGATTAGACCTCCTCTAGATTAAACCGATGGTAAGTTCAAAACAGCTACCCCGCAGATTTCCTTGCTCACCTCTTTTGTCATTCTGTAACTTTTCCTGTGCCCTTAAATAGAACACTGTGTCAGAAAACCCACGCCTCCCTACACCTGTCATGCTTTACTTCGTTTAGACTCCTACTCTGTTCCCCTGTGGCTACTCTCTCAATCTTAAAAACGACCCGAGTCGTTTCCCCCTCGTCCCTGCCACCTACCCCGCACATCTCGTTTCCGGTGCGACAGCAAGTTCGGCGTCTCCAGGACTTAACTCTGCTCTCACTCCTTGAACTCTTAAAAGAAAAAGCTAAATTTAAGCTATTTGCCTTTAAGTCGTAGAGACATCAAAAGTATTTAAAGTACAAGTCTAGAGGAAGAAGAAGAAGGAGAATGCCTAGATCCAACCAACCCAGGAGACCTCGGGCTGGCCTCTAGTCCCCCTCCCTCAATCTTAAAGCTACAGCAATGTGGCAAGTAATATTAGCTGTTGTAGTTTTTCTGTTCTTTCTAGTTATGTTAAATTCTGTTTTTCCGATACTGCAGCCCCCCAGGGAGTGAGTTTCTCTGTCCGTGTTAGATCCGATATCTCTGCTCAAATTCTGTTAAATTGCCTTCTTGAAAAAAAAAAAAAAAAAAAAAAAAAAAAGGGAAACACCTCCTCCTGGCCTTGCAAAGGTTGGAGCCCCCCTGCAGTGTATGCTAAAAAAAATATTTCTCTTAGTTTCTCAGAGGAGACTTTCCTCCAACATAGAGGAAGGAAGTTCTCTGTAGGTTTTGTCGTTGGTGTCTTCCCAGAATCTAAAGGTTTCACATCCTTCAGACCTGGTTAATGCTCAGCTCAGGAGAGGTCCTATAGTTTAATTGTAGACAAGGTTAAGAGGGACACATTGAAGCTCCCATCTCCCCACTTAAATAAGGTATAAAGATGTCACTCCATGTATTTTACAACTCGATAATGTTACATGTTCCATTTAAAGTCTGCTCTTTTAAGAGCAGACACAATTCGTTTATTTCTTTGTAACCCTCACATCTTCAATAGAGAACATGTTTTAGGGAAGCTTGTTTAGTGGATGAATGGATAAATAATTGAATGACTTGAACAAGCCAAGGCAATCAGCCTCAAAGAAGCAAAGGGACCCTTTTTTAAATTTATCTGGTTACTCATTTATTCAATAATAATTCATTGAGCACTGGCTAAGTTTGACTCTATAAATACAAAGTCATATAAGTAAAGCTCTTGACCACAAAAAAATTGTTTGCAGCTTATCCTGGAATATAGCTGGTGGATCAGTGACATACTAAAGTGTCTGTACTAACAGGATCTATTATAGTAGCATACACAGGGTGATATACATAGGAGGAGACAAGAACCTAATCAAATTCAGCCACTTGGGGAAAACTTGCCAGAAAAAATTTTTTAAATGACATAAAGAAAGCATACAGCTAAGCAGAGACCGTATTAAGAACCAACTCTACTGAAAATAAAACTGATACTCTTTTCCCTGGAGACCATTCTGCTCATGAAATGAAAGATTGGAAGTATGCTCAATCAATTTTCTTCTTCTTTTTGAAGATAGAAGTTATTTGTGTGTGAGTGTGAGTGCTAGTGTGGAGTAGGTCAGTTAGGGAGATTAGCAAATGGGAGGAGTTAGCAAACCCATGAACTATCAGATCTCTCCACTCTTCACTTTACTTCCTGAGCCACCTACCTCTATCCCCGTCCAACTCCAGACCTAAGTTCCCTTCTATTTTAGGAGTATAAAATCTAGTATTTTCTAACTAATAATTTTGGCTTTTATCTTGGCCTTATTTTGATGGGTGTCCATTGAAAATCTCAGAATAGTATATATTCCAGCTTCATCTAACATAAATGAGAGCAGTTATAGTGCACCCTAGCTTTGTTAACCAGACAGACACTTCCAAGAATTAATTTGATAGAAAGTATAATTCCATCAGGCTGGGCGCAGTGGCTCACACCTGTAATCCCAGCACTTTGGGAGGCTGAGGCAGGCAGATCACCTGAGGTCAGCAGTTCGAGACCAGCCTGGCCAACATGGTAATACCCCTCCTCTACTAAAAATACAAAAATTAGCCAGGCGTGGTGGCATGCACCTGTAACCCCAGCTACTCCGGAGGCTGAGGCAAGAGAATCAGTTGAATCCAGGAGGCAGAGATTGCAGTGAGCCCAAATCATGTCATTGCACTCCACCCTGGACAACAGAGCAAGACTCCATCTCAAAAAAAATAAAATAAAATAAAATAAAAAATATATATATAATTACATCAAATCTTCTTTTGAACAAAGTCCTTCTCCCTTCTTTTGGCCTTGAATTTAATCCCTTTTTAGTCTTTTACTTATTAAGTATCTTTAGACAAAATACTTTCTCTCTGAGCCTCTTTATTCAGTTATAAAAAGAGGTAATACCTACTCTGCAGAATTATTTTGAGGATGAGGTGGGACAAACAATTCAGTCTATAACAACCGTCGGATCCTGATACCCCATTCAAGTTTTACCAAATATTTTCATGATTTCCATTATCGCAAAAGGATCTAGTTCAGGATCCCACTTTATACCTAGTTGCTTGCCTCTTTAGTCCTTCAATCTGGAACAGTTCCTTGGTGTTTCTCTGACTTTCATGACCTTGACACGTTTGAAGATTGTAGGCAGTTATTTCATAGAATGTCCCCACTCTGGGTTTTTCTGATGTTTCCCTATGATTAGATTTAGGTTATACAACTTTAAGTGCAATATCACAAAAGTGAGCCTATATACTGAATTGCATCCTACCAGGTGGAATTCTTTTTGAACTTGTTCCATTATTAATGATTATTCACTTCAATCATTGATGGAGAACGTGTTTATCTGCTTTAAAGTTTCTTGTTTTTATCTTTATAATTCATTTTATTTTGTGTGAAAGCAATATGAAATATTCCACATCCCTATGTCAGTGTCCTATTCCTCCTTAATCTTTCAATGCATTCATTTATTAACTTATATCACTATAGATTCATGATTTTTTATTATATTATATTATTTACAATACATTATAAAAACATTTGTTGTGATGGTGAAATTGTCCCAGATTTGCCAGTGCAAGTATATTCATGCTGGTTCCTATGTCTTTCTGAGATGTGCTCATCTTATCCTTTTCCTGTTCTAGCTCTTTTCTCAATTCCTAATTTCTTTGTTTTTGTCTTTGTTTTTTTGTTTGTTGGTTTTTGAGACAAAATTTTGCTCTTGTTGCCCAGGCTGGAAGGCAATGTTGCAATCTTGGCTCACTGCAACCTCTACCTCCCAGGTTCAAGTGATTCTCCTGTCTCAGCGTGCCAAGTAGCTGCGATTACAGGTGCCTGCCACCAAGCCCGACTAATTTTTGTATTTAGTAGAGACAGGGTTTCACCATGTTGGTCAGGCTGGTCTTGAACTCCTGACCTCAGATGATCCACCCGCCTCAGCCTCCCAAAGTGCTGGGATTACAGCCATGAGCCACCGCACCTGGCCTCTGATTTCTTTTAGTTGTGTTTACAGTCTGAGATCTGCAAGCTAGGTGTGCTCATTGCTATTGGGATGTTGCCTTTCTCCAGCCCTCTCAGTTGGAGAGAGAGGGAATATAAATGTCTCTGAAGGCATATATTTGCATCTACAATTATTTCTATATCTATCTATATATTTTAATATTCAATGAGTTCTGCTATAATGCTTGTTTTGAAAATGTGAATCTGTTTCAGTACAATTGACATATTAAGGAACAAACTGAGCATAGCATATATTTTGTGTTTGCTTATGCATTATTTTGTTTACAAGAAACACAAGATGAAAACAGAAAACTGCATCCAGCTGAACCAAGCCTGGACCCAAAATATGCACATACACACATGCACAAATCTCTACATTACCTCAGTTCATCTCATGTGCTATGAGCTATACCCAGCACATCTAATGTCGCAGCTTTCTGTCTGATTTAAAGTAAACCTCTTCCACCATTGCATAAGTTGCAATTCTTCTGTTCCCCACTACCACAATCAAACTTCAGGTCCTTTTCAAGGTAAAATGACATATTTAGTATAAAATTTATGTACTTCTTACCCACTTAACGTGTAAACTGTACTATCATTTTTAAGTTTCAATGTTTTGTGCGTGTGTCAGTAATGAAGTATTTGAGTTTTGTGCTCCAATATTATTTTTTCATAAGCCCGGTGGGTTTTATTATGTAATTCTGCATGGCACAACAATGTTAAATAATCAGCATGTCATGTTATAAAAGAACTGATTCTATCCAAAACCATAGGTTTGTTGCCGTGCATGGTGGCTCACACCTGTAATCCTAATACTTTGGGAGGCCAAGACAGGGGGATTGCTTGAGCTCAGCCTGGGCAACATGACAAGACCCCATCTCTACAAAAATAAATGAATGAACCAAGCTTGGTGGGGTGTGCCTGTGGTCCCAGCTGCTCAGGAGGCTGAAGTGGGAGGATCACTGGATTCTGAGAGTTCGAGGCTGCAGTGAGCCATGTTCATGCCACTGTACAACAGGCCAGATGACAGAGCAAGACCCTGTCTCCAAAAACAAAAACAAAACTATAATTTTGCACAAAATGTCTAATTCTAACCCAACACTCAAGGATTCATTCTGGTTTTCTCATTTTCTGTATTTGGAACTCCTTTCTCCAACAGCAACAAATCAGATTCCTATCATCCTTACTATAATTACTTAATTGATCAAGCTCCTGTATGTAGCCAATCTCTCATTGCTACTGTTGCCCCATTCTCCATGCAGATGGCTTCCACACCACCCACAATCAGGCTCCATACCAGGGTTTCCCCTGTGTGTATGCCACTTCACCCTGCACAAGGCTATGACAATGCACACCAGACAGCTCTTCCCTGTGGTAACCCTTCTCCCGCCTCTTGGCTCTTATTCTCCCCAGGAAGGAGCCCTCTTACATGCACACGCTCCCCAGGGAGCAGCCCTCTTACATGCACACACTCCTCACACTGCTCAGGCTCCAACATGTCGTGATCTCAACCATCACATCCCCTCATCACCAGGTGTGGACACCTACCTTGTTCTACCCAACTCAAAGGCTATGTAACTGAATTGTTCATTAAAAGAAAAAATGAGAGAGGAAGAGCAAGAAAGAGAGTTGCCATTTTGAGCAGAGGAATAAAGAGTGGTGAACTATCACTCTGGGAGAATTCTATTTCCTGGACTTGCATTACGGAATTAGCTCTATTTTACTTTGGAAGAGTCTTTTACTCTTCTTGAAGGAGTGAGCTGGGGACAAATTCCTAGCCTTCCTTCTTCTAAAATTCTAGTGGAATATACACAAAATGGGGCATAAAATGACTAAAAAGTATTGCTCCATAAACTGATGGTTTAATAATCGTGGATGTTTAATGTGTTGTGCATTAAGGAAATTCATTTTATCCTTGATTTCAAGCAGAAAGTGATTTTTTAGTTCAAAGTGAGTTCTACATGTCCATGATAAAAACATATAGAACATACTTTTTTTACAGATAAAATGCTGCCACGGAGGGAGGAAAAGTATGTAGGGACCAGAGCACACAAGCAGTGAGCTGTTATGATGCTCCACTACATCCTGGTTGTCTGTTTGTTGACTTCTCCAGCAAACAGTCAGGATTTCGTTTATAATAGAGAAAAACAAAACACACATTCATTGATGCACACCTCTCCACTATTCTTTGAATAAGTGAATTAAATTATTTATTTAATTAATGAAGGCTAAATTTAAAATCTCAGGGCAAAGTAACCTAAAGCAAAATAGTGTAAGAAGAAACAATTGGGAGACATAGGAGGATCTCTAGGATCTGACCCACAAAGAATCTAGTTCAATCCAAAACTAGTCCCCTAGAAACACTTTGTTTGTTTGTTTGTTTGTTTAAAATCACTAGTGTTTTAGTGAGCTGGGAATGAGAACTTAGGCCGGACACAGCGGCTCACGCCCGTAATCCCAACACTGTGGGAGGCCTAGGTGGGTGGATCACGAAGTCAGGAGTTTGAGACCAGCCTGCCCAACATGGTGAAACCCTGTCTCTACTAAAAATACAAAAATTAGCCAGGCCTATAATCCCAGCTACTCAGGAGCCTGAGGCAGGAGAATCGCTTGAACGCAGGAGGCGGAGGTTGCAGTGACCTGAGATTGCGCCATTGCGCTCCAGCCTGGATGACATAGCAAGATTCTGCCCACAGTCCCCCCACCACCAAAAAAAAAAAAAAAAAAAAAAAGAAAGAAAGAAAAAAAAGAAATGGGAATTTATATCAGATCACAAAATGCATTCTTTTTAGTGTATTGACCCTTCATGCACATAGTGAATTGTAAAATTTTGCATTCTGATTTGTAGGTTCAGTCACTCTGTTCAAGCCCATTAGACATCTTCAAAAGTCCAGGGTAATATACTCCTTTCAGATATCATTATATATTTATACACAATGATATTAAAAATTCACGTGTCTGAAGTGAGCAAAATCAGGCAAAATGGTCTTCTCATCATTTTTTTAACCAGCACACAGAAGTTTTTTGTTTTTTTTACTGACATGCATTTTACTAAACTCCTGGAATTAAGCCAAGCTGTCTATCCCGTGGTAAAACACACCAAGATGTCTTATAATACAAGGTTTTTGAATAAATGCATATGTGTGGATCTTTGTTCTCTAAATCCTTTTCCTCATTTTAACAAGTTTTTCAATTAACACGCCAAATACTAAATAGCAGAGATTTGACACTGTTTAATTTTACCTGAGCCTTGTGCTCTTAGAAAATGGTGAAGGTTAAAGGGATTCCCTCTGCCACCATACACACACCCTTTTGTGTTCCAGAAAATGTGTTACTGCAAGAAAACACCCTTCCCTGTATGACTTCGACAAGACTCACAGATACCTCCTTGTTTACCTATGACAAGGCCAAGCACAGACCCTCCAAATTCCTATGCTTTAATGCATAAATGCTTAGCTGAACTACTTGTTTTTACTAATCAATTGGAACAAAAATGCACGTTAACCAAATTGGTTAAGCTTCTCTCCTCCCCTCAGGCTGCTGAACTTTGGCTCACCCTCAGCCTAACCAGCATAGAACCTCTCCTGAGAATATACTGCCCTATAGTGAAATATTCTCTGATGTTCTCTCCAATCATGCCACTCTTTTATGCCGCTTCTCCAAAGCCAGTTCTTTCTGGCCTTGTTTATACCTCTCCAAACCCTTAAGACAGTAATAGACCTATGGTCTTAGTATTTTCCATATTTCAAGAGTCCCTCCTACTCTGTTGCAATAGTCCCTTTTCCTCCCTGCCAATAATCTTTTGGAATTAAAGCCTGTCCTTACTATGTTGGATTTATTTTTTATCTGACAGATTCTACTGAATATTGAGGCTATATAGATTATGGGGTACATTTATATATAAATTAATTTAAGTTAATATTCACACTAAAGAAGAATGTGGCAAGAAAAATAAGCTAAAGTTCAGAAATGAATGTGAAGATCCAGACATAACTCCCACTCATTTGTTTGAAAGACTCTGGGGTGATTTTAGGATGAGTGTGTGTATGTATGTGTGGCAAATATTCATGAACCCAAAGATACCATATATGAGTGTGGATGCCAAGGCCCTTGGCTCTCTAAAAGCCTGCTAAAAAAATAATCACTGACATGGAACAGATTAATTAATAGGAGAAAAGGCATACAAATTTGTTGAACATGTATACACTGGAGCCCTCAGAATGAAGACCCAACATTCTAAAAGAATGTGGCCTTTGACACTAAAAAGATCTGAATTTGAATTCAAGTTCGCTCCTTTTATTATGTTGCTTGTGGCAAGCTACAGGGGAAATTTCCATTTTTATGCTTAGGTTTAACAAAGTATTGACAGCCATGAAGAAATATGATTGGACAAAAAAGGCATGATCTAATGCTTACAGACTAAGTGAGAAAACCCAGTGTGTTAGTCTGTTCTTGCATCACTGTAAAGAAATAACTGAGACTGGGTAATTTATCAATAAAGGAGGTTTAACTGATTTGTGGTTCTGCAGGCTGCACAATCATGGCACCGGCATCTGCTCAGCTTCTTGTGAGGCCTGGGGGAGTTTTACTCATGGCAGAAGGTGAAAGGGGAGCAGACACATCATATGGTGAGAACAGGAGCAAGAGGGAGAGGAGGGAGGTGCCACACACTTTTAAACAACCAGATCTCACAAGTATCATAGGACAGCTCCAAGCTATTCATGACGAATCTGCCCCCAAGACCCAAACACCTCCCACCAGGCCTCATCTCCAACATTGGGGATTATATTTCAACATGAGACCTGGGGAACAAACATCCAAACGGTATCACCCAGCAAGGCCTGTCCATCTAGATTTTTCTTGGTTTCTCTGTGTAGCATTCCTTTCTTCTGAGTATGAGGCAGGACCCTTTCTGAAATGGAGGTCTTATGACCTACAGTCAAACAAGGTAGGTCAGATAATTTCATTACGGCCAGTTTTTACACAGAATAATTTTAGGTTTTATGGCTGGCATTCGGGAAAAAGCGCTCTTATTTCTTTGGGGAAGAGAGATTCTAGTTTCTATGGCTAGTCTCAGAGGTGAATGGGACTGAGAGACAGGAGGCCTGGAGAACTTCAGAGAAGAACTATTGTTTCTGAGGCTGCTGCTGTAGTCTTCATTTTAGGGTATTTGTTTTCTGAGCCCCGACATATGGTATGGCTATCTGTGAATATAGAATTTTTTTTTATGTCTTTTCTCATTTTTTCCTTTTTATCCTATTTATTTATTTATTTGAGACAGGGTCTCCTTCTGTCACCCCAGCCCAGGCTCAAGACATGCTCCCACCTCAACTTCCCAAGTAGCTGGGACTACAGACACCACCAAGCCTGGTCAATTTGTAAAGTTGTTTTTTGGGGGGGTTTTTTTGTTGTTGTTTTGTTTTTTAATCAAGTCTCATTATGTTGTACGGGCTGGTCTCAAACTCCTGGGCTTAAGTGATCCTCCTGCCTCAATCTCACAAAGTACTGGAATTACAGGCATGAGCCACCGCACTCAACCTCATTTTTTTTTTTTTAACATTCTTCCTTTCTCTCTTCTTTTTCCTCTTTCATTGCACCAGAAAGCATCTCTTTCTTTCATTTCTACTTCTTCTTTTTTTTTTTTCTTTGTTATTGCCCAGCTGTCATGAAAATACTGTCTCCCCTTACTCCCATCTTACCCTTTCCACACCCTTGTAATCTCAGGCCTGAGCATAGAACATCAAGCCCCTCTTCCTGAGGAAGAACCCTGAGGCCTAAGTCAACTAGCAGGCCCTCTAAGAATGTTTTTGGCATGTTTGTGCCTTACCTATTCTAAAGTCATTTAAGGCAATAATATTTACGTTGATCAGATGATCTGGCTAAAAATTTTAAACTCAACTCAGAGAATGACCTATTTCTTAACATTTTTGTCATTTTTGATTCAAATTTAAATCAGTGATTAGTTTATAATTATTGACTGTAATTACAGACAGTGGTGTGAAAATTGATTTTTTTTCAGGCTGTTAGATATAAGTTCTGAATTTCTTTTCAAAGAATCAGTATGTCAGCATGTTCAATTCTTTGCCTTCTACTTTTAAACTTAACTTCCTCATAAAGCAACCTTTTTCGATTACCTGCTCCATCCTGACTCATTCCGATTACCTACTCAACCCTGACTCATTCCAATTACCTGCTTTGTCATAACAATTTTTCCCACCAAACCACTCACCCCGTCATTCTCTTTAAATTAGCCAATTGGAATTAGTTTAGCTTGCCTTGCTGAGAACGAAAAAGAAAATTTTATATTCGAGTGCTATTTCTTTTGCGGCACCGAAACTTTATTTATAACAAGGCTTTACCCGTCTTTGTTTCTGACAACAACTTTAAGCTATGTATTATACAATTTAAGAGAGTATGCTGAAAAGAAAAAAAAAAAAAAAGAAGAAGAAGTTTTTTCTCTGTTCTCACACCACAGCAATCAATACAGAAGACTTCTGTGACCTCTGGTCACCAAGAAGTGTGTGAGGATTTCTCCCCACCAGCAACCACTCAATTCTGCAACAGACATCAATTGGGTGTACTCTAATTCAGTTCAGTTCTGGCACTGTCAACACGCAGATAGTGTTACGTCCAGATTGAGGGCTCCGTTCCATAAGGCTGCCCTCCATTCCGGTGCCAATCACAAGCCCCAGGTTGTTTTACCTTTGCTTTTGACCACAAATTGAGGTTCCCATGACCTCATCCTTGGGTTTGATTACTTTGTTAGAGTAGCTCACAGCACTCAGGGAAACACTCACTTATGTTTACTGGGTCATTATAAAGGATATTACAAGGACACAGATGCAGAGATGCAAAAGGCAAGGTATGGGAGAAGGGGAGCAAATCTTCCATGCATTCTTGGGCATTCCACCCTCCAGGAGCCTCCACGTGTTCAGCTATCTGGACGCTAAGTCCAATTCAAGGCCAGGCACAGTGGTTCACATCTGTAATGCAGCACTTTAGGACACTGAAGCAGGAGGATTGTTCGAGCCTAGGAGTTTGGGACAAGCCTGGGCAACAAAGTGAGATCCCCATCTCCACAAAAAAATAAATAAAAAATTGGCCAGATGTGGTGGTGTGTGCTTGTAGTCCCAGCTACTTAGGAGGCTGAGGCAGGAGGATCATTTGAGCCCAGCAGGTTGAGGTTGCAGTGGGCCATGATTGCCTGGACAACAGAGCAAGACCTTGTCTCAAAAACAAAACAAACAAACAGCCCAGTTCATTTCTGTTTTTATGCAAGCTTCATTATATAGGCAAAATTGATTAAGTATTGGCCATTGGTGATCAACTTAACTTTCAGCCCTTCTCCCTCCGTGGAGGTTGTGAGGTGGAGTTGGAAGTTCCAACCTTTAGTCATAGCCTTGGTCTTTCCTGCGACCATACCTCATTCTGAAGCTACCCAGGGACTGCCAGCCACCAGTCAATTCATTAACATACAAAAGGACCCTGATTACTTTGGAAATTCCAAGGAATTTAGGAGTTGTATACCAGGAGATGGGGTAGGAGTTGTATACCAGGAGATGGGGATGAAGACCAAATAAATATTTCACAAAATCACATCTGCCTATGCAGGAGATGATGTGAGACTATACTTTACTCACCTAGGGGTTTTATCAGAGTTAAATAATATATACAGGAGTCCAATTTATTGACAAAGTCACCAATTTGGGGAATCATGGGCATATTTTTCTGTATTTACAGATTATAACCCAGATTCCAATTATATGTAACCCCCAAGAAATATTCTTGAGAAAGTTTGGTATTCTGGTGTCCAATAGATGATACACTGAAGCTACTTCTTAAGTAAAACAATTACAGAATCATGGCCGATAGTCTTGGATGTAGTGAGAAAGAGATTAAAAATAATAATAGCACATTTTATAAAGAACCAAATATTGGAGGGGTATGGAGGCTCACACCTGTATTCCCAGCACTTTGGGACACTGAGGTGGGCAGATCACTTGAGGTCAGAAGTTCAAGAACAGCCTGACCAACATGGTGAAACCCCACCTCTACTAAAAATACTAAAATTAGCCAGGCGTGGTGGCAAGTGCCTATAATCCCAGCTACTTGGGAGGCTGAAACAGGAGAATAGCTTGAACATGGGAGGTGGAGGTTTCAGTGAGCTGAGATGGCACCACTGTACTCCAGCCTGGGTGACGGAATGAGACTCTGATTAAAAAAGGGAGAGAGAAAGAGAGAGAGAGAGAGAACCAGCTATTTACCTAATAATTTCTATCCGCAAATCTACCAAAGTAGGTCAAATTTTGGGGATCAAATTGCCCAGCTTTAAGTTGGAATTTTGGTCATCTAATGACCTATAATTACAGAAAACATGCCCAATCATTAACGAATATGGACAACTGGCCAAGAAATCAGATATATATATATATATATATATATATATATATATATATATATTTACATAAGTATTGATAAATTCCCTAGATGAGTAATACTACATATTAAGTCATATAGAGTTTAAGTAGCTTGCTACAAGCAACATAATAAAATGGGCAAAATTGAATTCAAATTCAGATCTTTTTGGTGCCAAAGGCCACATTGTTTTAGTTATGATGCTGAATCAGACCCTTCCTGGGTCTAGATATTAATTACCATGGTATAATATTTTGGGATTAAGGGAAAAAATTTTGGATCATACTTCAAGAATCCAGGCAGTAGGTTATATTTGTAACATCTAAGGTTGCAGAAGCAGTTGTGATTGATATATGTCTATAATCAAGCACTGCATATATTAATATAAATCAAAATTGTATAATTAGTATTGAGGCATAGTTTTAAAATATGAAAAGAAAGTGCAAACAGAATTTTGAGATCACTTTCACATACCTTTCTATGAGGAAAAAAGTATGAAAAAGGCCAATTAGAGTAATAAACCATCTTCCTTCTCATCAACTTCAGCCCAAAAAATTTTGGCTCAGTGGTTGATGCCCAAACAGGTTTGTGACCTCCATCATTCTCTAGCTGCCTGTGCCTTAATTTTCAGTAACCATCCTGTTATGAGCTGAATTGCATTCCCCCAAAATTCATATATTGACATCTTAACACCCAGTACTCAGAATGTTCCTGTAATTGTATTTGGAGACAGAGTCTTTAAAAGGTAACTAAGGTTACATGTGGTCATATGTCTGGGTCCTAACCTAATATGACTGATATCCTTATAAGAAGAGACAATTAGGATAGAAGCACACACAGAAAAATGACCCGTTTGATGACATGGAGAAGGGGACCATGGATAAGCCAAGAAGAGAGGTCTTCAGAAGAATCCAACAATGTGGACATGTCAACCTTGAACTTCTCGCTTGCAGACTTAAGATAAAACAAATTTCTGTTGTTTAAGCCAGTCAATCTATGGCACTTTGTTTTGACAGACTCAGTAAACTAATGTATACTCTGTCTGGCCTAAGGAATTCTCCAGGCTCTCCCAACTGCCTCCTGTTTCCAATCTTGCATGTTACCAGGTTATGCATATTTAGCCTATTGCTTCTTGCTTTAATTTCCCCTGCCTACTTAGAAACTTACATAATGGTGCCATGGTTACCAGGCCCTAGAACAGTTTTAAAATCCATTTTTGCCTGCAGAATCAGTCTCTTGGGTTGGACCTTCAGACACTGAAGCTCATGGCTAGTTACTGCTCATTTTACATCCTGACATTGCAGCCAATTCTAGTCATAGCACCTTAAGTGATTATCACTTAAATTCAAGATAAAATGGTTGTCATGAAGGACACTTAAACAACTAAGAAAAGAGTAAAATGTTGTGATCAAAGTGTAGATTCTGGAGCCAGGATGCCTAGATTGGTTCCCAACTCTGTCTTTTACTTGTTACGTAAACTTAGAAAGCTTATTTCCATTTTCTCACCAAGGATGATGGTAACAATGCCTAATCTCATAGGCTTATTGTGTTTATTCTGTACATACACATAAATGCTTATAATAAGCAAGTATATGATAAACTCATAAGTAGTATGTTAATAGAAACAATAAAATTGCATGTTATCAAAACCATATGTCTCAAGGATTACTCTCCATGCTCCATTAATTTGCAGGCATGACAAATTAAACATCTCCCCAGAATTGACATCCCACTCCGATCTGCCATATTTCACAGTCACACACACATACACACACACAAAAACACAAGCAAATTCTTAACTTAGCATGAATTAGAAAGAAAAAACAAACACGTTTTCACAGCTTCCTTAACTCTGAGACGATTTTTTTAATTTCTAATTTTTTAATTATGAAAATAATACACATATATGGCAAGTATATGGCAAAAATTCTAATAGTACTAATTATTTTTCAAAATGACAAGTGTTAGCTTTGCTTTCCTTTACCATCAGACTGATGCCCTTTTCTTCCCTAACAGATGTTGCTATGACTACAGTTTATTTAGATCCTTAAAAAGTATACATAAACAAACAAATGTTTGATTTCCTTTGTGTAATTGAGATCAAACTATACACTCTTTTGCCTATTGTTTATATTTTCACTTAATATATTTTACAGGCCTTCCAACTTCCACATCTGGCTAAAATGTATTCGTAAGAACCAAACTTACCCTCCCACTTGAACCAGACTAACAAACAAAAATAGGAAAATAATATATGGCAAGACATTGGACATCAGGTAACAAAGCACAATTATCCATGAAAGATGTGAAACAAATGAGGTAAGGTCTACTATTTTCTCAACTTACTGCCTTATGAGAGTTTTTAGGTTGTGGTGCAGGAAGTGGCAGCCCAGCAGATTCCTGAGCTGAGAATGCGTTACTTTGACTCCAAGGAGACAGTGCAGTTGAAGTGTGCAAAACAGATAACCAGAGAGAACTGTACACAGAAAGAATCCTTCTGACCCTTATGAATAAGAGTCCCTCAAGTATTCAGCAAAATGCTAATTAGTGTATGCATGTGGAAAGAACTACCTGAGGCCAAGGAAAGCACTACTAAAAAGGATTAGAGGAAGTAGTGCCTGATATTTAACAGGGTAGGAAATAATAGTGCCTGTAACCACCACCCAGATGAAAAATTCATAATTCATGGGGTATTGTGTAAAATACCCAGAAAGGTCTTGTCTCAGAGGTGAAAAATAGCCCAAGATGGCCAAGCATGGTGGCTCATACCTGTAATCCCAACACTTTGGGAGGTTGAGGTGGGACGATCGCTTGAGGCTAGGAATTTGAGACCATCCTAGGCAACATAGTGACACCTCATCTCTACAATAGATTTAAAAACTAGCCGAGCATGGTGGCACATGCCTATAGTCTCAGCTACTCAGGAGGCTGAGGTAGGAGGATTGTTTGAGCACTGAAGGTCAAGGCTGCAGTAAGCAGTGATGGTGCCTGTGCACTCCAGCCTGTGAAACAGAGGAAGACTCTGCCTCTCCAAAAAAAAAAAAAAAAAAAAATTAATTAGCCCAAGACTAAGACATTTCTGAAAATGACTACCAAATCATAAAAAACAAGACCCAAATTAAACTGTTTCCAAATAACTTAATGTCATTGTAGAATAAATCGCCAGAATAGTTATATAAATATAAAAATATTCAGTACCTGACAAAGTTTAATTCACAATGTCTGATGGCAAATCAAAGATTACCAGGCATGCAAAGAAGCATAAAATACAACCAATAATGAGGATAATAAAAAAATCTTAAATATGTTGAGGGCTTCTTTGCCAATATTTAAAAGAAATTCAAACCTTCATGATACTAAACTAATGTTCTCCGTGATTACATGAATATTTTATTCTCTGAAAGACACATGACTTCTGTGGGCGCTTAATGTCCTAATACTGAATACTAAAATGTAAAATTTTAAATATAAAGATGAGTTAGTCTGAAGGGTCACATATTTGTTATAAATGAGTTTTATGTAATGCATGAGTCACAGAGTAACATTACATTAATCCAATAATTCAATGAGAGAAGAATCTAATCCTTCATTGGTATCCTTTCAAAGGAAGGCCTGACCTGACATGAGGCGGCAACAGCAACTCTGGAGTTTCTATTCCTTCATGTTGAGACCATATTACCCCATTTCTAACACCTAAGTTGCCTTAGTCTATTCTAGTTTTCTATTTCTGGTTACCAATCAAATTTAAAAAATCCTCCCATGTCTTTTGCAACTCTATAGAAAAATGTGGGAAAATGCAAATGAAAGAAGATCTGGGGCTACGACTGACACAGAAGGAATAATGTCACTTTCACCACAAATTTCATCATGAAAAGATGTTAACAACCTTAGCAACACTCTCTTTCCTCATTTTTCTATAAAGTGTTAGCATCTGCTCCAACTTTTCTAAGAAACTTTGCTTGACTGATTATTTTTATTTCCTTTAGTTATGCACAGATTCACATATCTGTTAATTCAAGAAATATTTATTGAGCATCTATGTGCTACAACATGTCTCTAGATATTAGTATGTATAGCACTGATGTAGAAATTTGACTATACTTCTTGGTAATTATTTATTCCTAACTTTTTACTTGGGTAATCTTATGTCTGCTAGACTGCATTTTTCCCTGGCAAAAAAAGACTTTCTTTGCTATTGTTCATCAACTGCTTAACTGCAACTAGCACGATATAAGCATATAGCAGCTAATCAAGAATTTTTTATCGAATGTGTTGAGAAAATGTAAATAAAAACAAAATCTTCTCCCAACCCAGAAATCTTCTCCACAAGACTAATACAGAGAGAAAACACTTTCATTATTGAAGAAGCACTAAACCAGAATAATGTGTATTACTATCCACTAAGAGGCTGCAAAAACACAAAGAAATCTCACCCTTTCATATAGCCAATCAGATGCAACCCATTAGATACATGTTCTCAAGATAAACAAAAACTAGTTCTTAAATAAGAGGACTTGACCACACTATTTCTCAAACCATTTATTCTAGATTCATCTGGCAATTGGGATGACCATTTGTGTTAATTGGCTCTATAAAAAGGAAAAATAAATTTATCATCTCTTTGTGACAAGAGGTAGTTTTGCAACTTGAAGAAGTACCCACTGAAGTTAGGCTCCTAACCTCACACGGAAACTGAGAGATAGGGTGCTATCTCCTTTGATGTTTATATTTCAAAAAGATTGTCCCCAAGTCCCTGAGAAAGGCATTCTTGGGTCATAAAGCTGATAAAAAAAAATATCTTGTTTTCAAAAGGATTTATGAACATTTCAAAGAGAAGAGAAAGTACTTGCAAAGTTTTTTAAAGTAAAAGTTCTAAGTAAAGAAAGGAGAGAGGGAGAAGTTTCTTCTTTTATTTTCAACAGGGAGAATTTACCTCTTATTTTTAATTTTTACTTTTACTGAAAAATTAAATTTTAAAAAGCTTAGAAGTAATAATTTAAGGACATTTTCTTCATTATAAGGAATTGCCTTCTCTCATGGTGAAACCTGGAAAACTATGAGACGGTTCAGCTTGACCACCTTACGACATTTTGGAATGGGTGAGTGGATCATAGAAGACACAATTATAGAGGAATGCCAGAGTCTCATACAGAACTTTGAGTTTCACAGAGGTGTGTAGGGTAAATAAAACCATGTCTTATTTTTCATGAGAAAGAAGTCAACGAAGGATATATTTTGTTTATGTTGTCAAGATAATAATTTCAGACTTATAGAAAAATTCCAAGAATATACAAATAATCCCCAACTACCATTCTACTCTTCTCCAATATCCTCTACATAAGCATTTTACATTTGTACATGTTCTCTCTCTCTCTTTCTCACTCCCTCTCTCACTCTTGGTCTATGTATCTACCTATGTAATCTATATTATTTTTTCTGAACTGTTTCAGAGTACTTTGAAGAAACACTTTGACTTTATTCTTATATGCTTTAAAATTTCTTAACAATAAGTAAAAACATCCTCCTACATAAACACAATTCTCAAAAATCAGAAAATTAGCATTAACATATTATCATCTAATCTGCAGACCTTATGCAGATTTTGCCATTGTCCCAATAGTATTCTTAAGAACAAAAGGAAATCTTAAATTATGATTGCATTCAGTTGTCATGTTTCTTTTCCCTCCTTTAATCTAGAACAATTCCTCAGTAATGAGTGTGTTTCTGATCCTTTTCCATAATAAATGGGAATTAATTCTGCATTAGTCCATTCTCATGCTGCTATGAAGAGACACCCAAGACCTGAGACTGGGTAATTTATAAACGAAAGAAGTTTAATTGACTCACAGTTCAGCATGGCTGGGGAGGCCTCCGGAAACTTACAATCATGTTGGAAGGGGAAGCAAACACATCCTTCCTCACAAGACAGCAGGAGAGAGAAGAATGAGAGCAGAGTAAAGGGGGAAGCCCCCTATAAAACCCTCAGATCTCATGAGAACTTACTATAACAAAAATAACATGGGGGAAACCACCCTCATGATTCAATTACCTCCCACTGAGTCCCTCTCATGACACATGGAGATTACGGGAACTACAATTCAAGACGAGATCTGGGTAGGAGCACAACCAAACTATATCAAATGCCATATTATGTTCAGCAATATATGGGATGAACAATCTAAAAATCTCATTTTTCATGTCAAGAGTTTTACTCATTTCCTCATTAAACTGAGCTCATTCCTAATTCAAAATGAGCTAATTTGATGCAGGAATTAATATGAAGTGAAATGATCAAAGGTAGACAACCTGGAAATACATGGAGATGAGAAACAAAGGACTCAAGAACTCATGTGTTAAATTAGCAGTACCTGTATGTTTAGAAAGAGTGGGTCTTGGCAGTTTGGAGGAATTACATACACAAAAATGACTATTCTTCCCCCAGTGTTAAACTCCTAATGCACATTAATTCCTCAGGGCTTGGTTTACACAGCTTCCCCCAAGCTCTCCCATTTGTATTGGAAAAGAAAAGGTATTCTCCGTTAGATTTCCCCTAGGCTTTCAGCCTCTACATTTAAGGTGGGCGATGACTTTTTTTCCCCCTTTTTTTTTTTTTTTTTTTTTTGAGATAGAATTCAACTCATGTCATCCAGGCTGGAGTGCAGTGGTATGATCTCAGCTCACTGCAACCTTGGCCTTCCAGGTTAAAGTGATTCTCCTGTTTAGCCTCCAGAGTAGCTGGGATTACAGGCATGTGCTACCACGCCTGGCTAATTTTTTGTATTTTTAGTAGACATGGGGTTTTGCCATGTTGGTCAGGCTGGTCTTGAACTCCTGACCTCAAATGATCTACATGCCTTGGCCTCCCAAAGTGCTGGATTACAGGTGTGAGTCGCTGTGACCAGCCGGGTGATGATTTTAAGAGTAAATCTTAGCAACTACAATGCTCTTCACTTACAAATATATCCCCATTCACTGATATGTTAAGTAATCTAAGCAGTCTTTAATGATGCTGAGAAAAATACGATGCAGTAACAGGGGAAATTAAAACAGGGAACTGCCCTGGATGAAGTTTTTTTAAATGAAACCTTTTTAATCATCTAGATGTCCTATTTTAAACTTGAATACAGCCTATTAGTTTGAAGTGACATTTTCCCAGATATTATGCATTACCCATCCACCCCCAAACACACATGTATGCATGCACACACACACACACTCACACACACAAGCTGCATACAGACATACACACTACACAGGCACTAAAATGCCCTCACCTGGCACATTTTTGTTTCTTTAGCTAAACCAAATGCGGGTTTCCTTTGACATATAGTTTTAGTTTTCCTCGTGGCAATCTTTTGAACAAATTCTGGGTATGTTTCAAGGCCTGTTCAAGTCTCATCTCTCCTTGAAAATTATAGTCATCAATAATCCCTTTCTTTTGTAAAATCCTTTCCTTGACAATCTGTCCCAATCAGTCTAGAACTGGTTTAATACTGCATATGTTAATATTCCTAACTTGATTAACGAATTATCTTGTAGGAAAGCCTTTTGAAATCAAAACAATAATGAATGCTTCTGTTGCTAACATCATTGTGTTAGTGTTGCTTGGAAAATGGTTTGACTATAAGACTCCCAGTTCCTGAGACTCTTAGCCTTGACTGGTGAAAATGTGAAATTCATTGGAGGTCTTAGAATTGCAGTAACTGTATCATTGCTATTCACTTTTAATTTCTCTGAGGTACACTTGATTGTTAAAACTGACTATGAAAAAGCATTAGAGAATTGCTATTTCACAAATGTATGCTTGTTTGGAACATTCTGAGTACACAGAAGTGATATGCTTGTTTGGCTAACACATCTTCTAATTCTCCCATCATAAAATAGTACATCAAGTAAATTGTGATACAGGGATTGTGAGTCCCACCAATATCACATGTAAGTTCTTATAATTCGGGCTACCTACCTTCTACCTATACTGCTAGTTAAGCACAGAATGTGGTAAAAGCAATGAGTGAACAAGGAACACTCAATAGAATTCACTGAGGAGAGCGAATTTTATGAAGTGAAAAGTATGATTTATGTATGGGCCAAGGGAAAATTTCCCTTTTGCTCTCTGAAGGTTTGCTGAAAAATCAACCCTGTAAAACTAGATTTTGTGGAGAAAAGGCATAAACATGTATACGTTGGTGCCTTCAGAAAGAAGACCCAAACATACAGGAGAAATTGTCCATTTTTATGATTTTTTTCAATAATTATTAGAGAGATACAATAAGAGTGTGTTCTAATGCTAACAGAGAGAGTGAGAAAACCCAGCAGGCCTGTCTAGACTCCTCTTGGCCTCTCTGAGCAGCATTCCTTCCTCCTGGGTATGGGCAGGACCCTCTCTAGAATGGGAGTCTTATGACCTACAGTCAAACAAGATGAGTCATATAATTTCTTTATGGCTAGCTTTTACACAGAAAGGCAGAGGAAAATTTGAGTAATATTTTTAGGTTTAGGGCTTGTTTAGTTAACAGGTCTGATAATTCTCCCATCAAAAGTAGATTTTGGGCCGGGCGTGGTAGCTCATGCCTATAATCCCAGCACTTTGGGAGGCCGAGGTGGGTGGATCACCTGAGGTCAGGAGTTCGAAACCAGCCTGGCCAACATGGCGAAACCCTGTCTCTACTAAAAATACAAAAATTAGCTGGGCGTGGTGGTGCACACCTGTAATCCCAGCTACTCTGGAGGCTGAGGCACCAGAATCACTCGAACCCGAGATCATACCACTGCACTCCAGCATGAGCGACAGGGCACCAAAAAAAAAAAAAAAGTAGATTTTGCTCTTCAAGCATCCTGAGGTGCTCTGGCTTTGGGGAAAAGGGGTTCTAGTTTCTATGACTAGGCTCAAGAGAGAAGGGGACTGATAGGAGAGGGTCAGAGAAAAACTTATGCTTCTGAGGCCTTCATTTTGGGGTATTATTTTCTGATCCCCAACAACTACCGAATACAAAAAAACCGTAAGTGCTAAATAAAACTTTAGTATTTATTCTGAGCTATAGAAGTTCACAATAGTGCCAAAATTCAATATTTTATCATTGTGAGTGATAAAGTCACTGTCTTCTAGAATCTAGGAAAAAAAGAGCCTTCTCAAATAGATTTCATTTTGAATAGCACCACTGACAACCATATTACTTCACTTTGTAATAATTTAGGCTCTGTTACTATAAATATAGACTTACTCTAAATACAGGTGCTTGGGAACCCTGAAACAGACAATTATACTGTTTAATTTTAGATAGGACATTTTATGTCAGTTTATTAAGTCATTTGAAGGCTCATGAACTCCTTTGAGAATATGACTAAATACGACTAAGTATATAGACCCTATCTCCCTAAAACTGAATATATTAACAAACACAAAATTTAACAAACAATAAAGTCCTTCCTGAACTTTTTAAGAATCAGTGACTATTAGATTAAGTAGTGTTGCTCTATAGAACCTATGAATAGTAAGTCTATTATAAATTTTTTAGTTTTTGTGATCTTATAGAAGACATTAGTGGTAAGATTATTGTGTTGTGTAGAACTAAAATAGTTTGATTGTTCACCCGCAACCACCCAGGATTTTGAAGAAAAACACTTGGATTTATAGCTCTTAACATAAAGCCAATATTATTTTCATGCCCCATCTACCTCTAATTTAGAGCTATTGCCACAGGAATAACATACAAAATACTCTGGGTACATAGAACTTGGTGTAAGCCATATCAATATTCATTGTAGGTTAGTTAATTCCAAAAATTGAGGAAATCTCATCTAGTTCAGTCTGCCACTGTTATTAGATTGGTGCAAAAGTAATTGCAGTTTTGCTCCAACCTAATAGTTGAGGTAAAATTCAAGGTGCTATCTCTATAATCCTTTCAGAAATAATGTTCTTTGTATTGTCACAAGTTGTACATATGTATATTTAATTACTTTTTAAAATTATTCTTTTAGTTTTTCAATATGTTTCTTGTTTTGGGGTTTCTCCTAAAAAGTCATAAGACAGTACTCAGAAATAGAGATGAGTTGTTTTCTTTTATAAGGATGGCCTTTCTAGATCACCATCATGAACTTGACAAAAATGATCCAAGAAATTTCACTGATGCCTTTTTGGTCACACAGCAGGAGCTCATGTTTTTTTCTTTAGAGGTTTCCATAGCCTATTGCTTATCATTTGGTTTAATAGCATCTGAAGGAAAAACATTTCTTTTAAAGAAGAAAGATTACTTTACTCAAGTTACTGGTAATTTGTACACTCCAAATAATGCTATTTATTACATTTTACATTCTTGAATATTCCCCACCACATTTTATATCACTTTCTGAAAAAAAACAAAACATACAGAAGATCTCGCATGTGTTAGTTTTTAGAATTAATATTTTTTTCTCAGTCTTGAGAAACATTTAAATTGGCAAACCTGAGAAAAATTCTTTAATTAAAATTTGTTTAAGAAACAGTGCTGGCAATATTCTAATCATTCAATTAAAACTAATTTCCAACCTTCCAAGTGGCAAACAGCCTTGCTTATTTTTAGAATTATATATTCTGGAATGTGCTTTATCCTAAAATTCTTCACAATATTTGTATAATTAAAAAACTCCACTCAATTGACGAGAAAATGAAATACTTTGTTTTTTAAATCAATGATAAGGTACTTGTTATGGTTATCCATTACAAAATTATTTCATCGGTGGTTCATTTTACTCTTTCAGGAGAATGACACATTTGCTGACTATTTCAGTGATAAAAAGTTGGTGACACTTGTTAATAATCTGTTCACGACAGGTACAGAGACCACAGCCTCCACATTGCACTGGGGAATTTTGCTCGTGATGAGATATCCTGAGGTCCAGAGTAAGTCTCCTAAGATTCTGAGCTTTGTCTGAAAGAGAGAAACCAGAAATCTCTTGGACTGGACAAATACAGAATTTTATAACCACAGAGGGTAACCTGTAATCTGTACCTTGAGGGTAGTCTGCATCTTTAGTTTCCCTTCAATATAAGAAAGTAGATTTTGCTCTTTAAGCATCCTGAGATGCTCTGAAGGCATCACAACGTGCAGGTTCCCAGAAGAGCCTTAGGAATAGAGGCCGAGGGGTGGAAGCAGTGCAGAGAAAAAATGAACCAAAACTGGAATAGCACTGAGTTTAATTTCCACAAGTAAAGAAAATGTTCCAACACCCACTCCCAGCCCAGACTCTAAACAGTTTAATTCCATTTTAACCATAAAAGGTCCACAATGAGATCACCAAAGTTGTGGGATCGGCCCAACCTTGACTTGCACACCAAACTCAAATGACACACACAGATGCTGTCATTTATGAAGTACAAAGATTTGCTAACATTCTGCCCACAAGCTTATCCCATGCAACAACCACAAATATATTTAAAAATCACTACATTCCAAAGGTAAGGCTTAAGAAGGAGAGGTGAGGGGAGAGAACTTCTGATGCTTACAATCACAGAAGCACTGAGATAAACTGTCAAAGACAATCCCGGCCTGCTTTTCCCTCCCTCCCCTCTTCCTCCCTTCCTCCCTTCCTCCCTCTTTCCCTCTGTCTGCTTCCTCCCCTATCATTCAACAAAAGGTAAATGAATGCCTATGTATGCATGTGTGATAATTATTGGATGAATTAGTGGATAATTAAGGATGATAATTATTCTGTGAAACTTTATAAGACAGTATGACATTTTATGTTATAGTTGGGAAAACTGGGGTTTCAGAGAGTTCCAGCAAGTGTCAGGAATGCAAGATTGGTCTGTAGGGAGCCAGAGTCCCAGGTAAGGTGTGCTCCTCTCAGAGCCTGTGCTTTCCCCACACAGTCCTCTCGCTAGGGTTACCTCCAGGTTTCACTTCCATCCTCTCACAGAGACACTCTCATGCCCTCTGCTTCCTAACATTGAGATATCCAGATGCACCCCTCTGATTTCCCCTGGTAAACTGAGGAATTATGTGTAGATATTTCCTAACTGAAGGCAGAAATTGACATAAAGTTACATAGTATACCCATAGTGCTAATTTTTTTTCTTGATACCTAGTTTCTTCATTGCTTCTGGGCCCACCTCTGCATGAAGCCACAAAATCACTGGTTATGTGGGCCTCTCCCCTCACTATCACTTCCTATTCTGTGGGGACAAAAAGACTACATCCATCTTTGAGCTTCTCTTCTCGGCACACATTAAACACACTGTTGGCCTGAATGAATCAGATTAGCAATGAAATAAAAAACAAATATAAACTATATCAAAAGAATTTTTAAAGACCATAGAAACAGTAATAGTGGCAGGATTATAGTTCCGGCCATTTACCTTGCTGTGAGCTAGGTTGAGCATTGTATTAGGTATGGTGGCTTACGCCTATAATCCCAGCACTTTAGGAGGTCAAGGCAGGAGGATCGCTTGAGCTTAGGTGTTCAAGACCAGCCTGGGCAACGTAGCAAGACCTTGTCTCTACAAAAATAATTTTAAATATAGCCAGATGTGGTGGCATGCATTTGTAGTCTCAGCTACTCAAGAGATTGAAGCAAGAGGATTGTTTGAGCTCAGGAGTTTGAGGCTAAAATGAGCCATGATTGCACCACTACATTCCAGCCTGAGTGACAGAGCAAGACCCTGTCAAGGAAGGAAGGAAGGAAGGAAGGAGGGAAGGAAGGAAGGAAGGAAGGAGAAGGAAGATATAGAGAGTCTGACTTATTTGCTACAGAGACTCAGCCTCAATCATCTCTTTTTTGTTTGTTTTTTTGTTTGTTTGTTTGTTTAGTTTTGTTTTGTTTTTGAGATGGAGTCTCACTCTGTTGCCCAGGCTGGAGTGCAGTATCAGGATCTCGGCTCACTACAACCTCTGCCTCCCAGTCAAGCGATTCTCCTGCCTCAGACTCCTAAATAGCTGAGATTACAGGTGCATGCCACCAGGCTTGGCTATTTTTTGTATTTTTAGTACAGACGGGGTTTCACCATGTTGGCCAGGCTGGTCTCAAACTCCTGACTGCAGGTGATCTGCCCGCCTCAGCTTTCCAAAGGGCTGGGATTACAGGTGTGAGCCACCATGCCTGGCCTCAATCATCTCTTTTGTGAAATGGAAACAACTAGCACAGTTGCTATGAGGAGGAGAAAGTCTGTACAATATCGGGATACAAATAATCATAGATAGATAGATAGATAGAGATAGATAGACAGTTTTTTATTTTATTATTATTTTTAAACATAGGGTCACACTATGTTGCCCCAGGCTAGCCTTGGAACTTCTGAACTCGAGCGATCCTCATGCCTCAGCTTCATGAGTAGCTGGGACTACTGGTGTGCACCATCACACCCAGCCTAAAGTTTTAAAACAGAACATTTTAAAGCAGTTGTTGGCTTTTTGTAATTTGAAAAACTATACAGATTCATGTTGTAAAACAGCTAATCACCAAGATAGTATTACAAAGCCTTCTTAAAGAGGCCACTGTAGGGTCAGGCATGGCGGCTCATACCTATAATACCAGCACTTTGGGAGGCCAAGGTGGGTGGATCACTTGAGGCCAAGAGTTCCAGACCAGCGTGGCCAACGTGGTGAATCCCATCTCTTTTTGGTATTAAAAATACCAAAAAAAAAAAAAAAAATTAGCTGAGTGTGGTGGCGCACACCTGTAGTCCCAACTACTTAGAAGGCTAAGGCATGAGGATCACCTGAACATGGGAGGCAGAGGTTGCAGTGAGCTGAGATCGTGCCACTGCATTCCAGCCTGGGCAACAGAGTTAGGCTGTGTCTCAAAATAAATAAATAAATAAATAAATAAATAAATAAATAAAATTTGAAAACGAGGCAACTGTAATGAACCAAAATGAAGTAGAGAATATTGTTCTTAATGTGGGAGAGAGATTTTGTTTTTTATCATTATTTTATTTTATTTATTTTGGTTCTCAGAATATCCTTTCCCACATCACAATTAAAATTACTTTCTCTTTTGTAGAAAGTTGTTTCCCAGTATGCAGCAAGCTCTGGAAGCAGGGAAACTTGTTTTTGAGAATGTTTGGATGGGCTTGTTTGATTTAATATCCACTATCATAGTCACTGGAGATAAAAGCCAACCTTCACAGAGCCCCCAAACCTTCCAGCAACTGTGCCAGTTTCTTTCACATGTATCCTTTCCTCTAAGGCTCAGTCTCAGATGAAGACTATTTAACTCTCATTATACAAATATAGAAAGTGGGGTTTATCAAAAGTTAAATGACATGCTGTTATCACATAGCCACTACATGACGAAGTAAGAATTTGTTCCCAGTTCTGAGTCCAAGGCTTGAGTTTTTTAGTAAGCACATGAATAAACATGTGGTTAGGAAAGCGAATATTCCACACTAAGCCTCAAGTCGACCTACCACCTTTCGGCTTCCCCTTCTTCCATTTCCTTCCAGAACACCCTGCTTCTGAATAATTGCCAACCAAGATCATGATATGTCTTTAGAGAGTGACCTTTTTAGGAAGAAATTTAATCTCTGTTACTAATACGAACATTTTTATTTCTAGAGCACTGAGATTATCATCTTGCTGGCTTCAGTAGTTCGAGATCAAGCACAGTGGGAAAAACCAGACACTTTTAATCCTGAGCATTTCCTCAACTCTAAGGAAAAGTTTATCAAGAGAGAAGCGTTCCTGCCCTTTTCAGTGGGTAACGTATCTTACTTGAGAAAGGAGGTTTGAAAAATCTGGAGAGACTTAAGACTGTGCTAAGGTTTCATACTTTTCCATACGGCACTAAACTTCAGAACTGGTTCTAAATTGGCTGTGGGACATTAGGCACTAAAACAACAATTTCTAAGGGAATCTTTGAAGACTCCTTGTGGCTGAGGCTAGGGTAGAACCTCAGGAGTTTGAGGAGAAAGTTAAGCAGCAGAAAGACAATGGGTAGCAACTTCACCCCAACCAAAAAAGTTCTGCCTTCATATGTGTAAATAGAAGTTTTTTGTTGTTGTTGTTTTGTTTTGTTTTCAGGATTTCTTTGGTGAAGGTGGGTGGGAGGAAAGAGCTTTCCGCTAGTGTAAATTTTGAAATTCAGAGAACGAAATGAATTTGTTCCATGAATGTCTGAAACCTAAGAGCTTGAAATAAATTCTCTGTTCCTAGCAGAGTCAGAGCAAAGCTGCACCACAAGCAGTCTGTGATTTTGGCCTTTCTGCTTATACAAACGATGGCTTAGCATTCACTCCAGATATCCACTCAGTGATGGATAAACAGCAGCCACCCAAGAATAGTCTTTCTTCACCCACTGTTAACTAAGTAATAAAAGATACACAGTACAATTCAGTCTCCTAATTTTTACACACACACACACACACACACACACACACACGAGGATACATGAGAAAATATTACCTGTATTAATGACTTTCAAGTAAAAAATATAATATCACACTTGGAACAAGAATTTTAAAAAATGAAAAACAATCTGCATATAATTTGCAGTGTTATAAACTCAATTTCTCTCAACATTTCAAAACAACATTTTGTTTTTTCTAAAAAACAAAAGAAAAAGAGCCTAGAAACATAAACAATGGTCTCTGGAGTGCACGTTAACAACATCTGACACTGAGCCATCATTTTGTAAGAGAAGACATGGAGCAATAATTTTTTCATGCATAAAGTTTTTTTTTTTCAGACTCTTTTCCAGACTCTTGGACTTACTGCTGTTAGTATTTGGAGGGAAGGAATTATGTTTTTCTTAACACTCCCTTTTCACTGTGAACAACAATTCTTTTACTTTGTCTCTTGAGCTCTAATCAATATTGTATACAAGCTCTTCCTGGTTTCTTACACAACTGGACCTGGAGGCTTCTTTGTACTAAGAGACAAGTAGCAATAGTCCAGATTTTCAGAGTGGCTTATTCTCAAAGGATTTTGCTATTTACTTCAGGAATTCTAAACTTCCCTAGTTATACTGGACCTTTTTTTTTTCTGTTTTAATCCAGAAAATCCAGTAGTAATACTATTTTTATTTTAGGCAAAAATGCATATATATTCCTTTTCTTTTTTTTTTTTTTGACAGGGTCTTCTCTGTTGCCTAGGCTGGAGTGCAGTGGCATCATCACAGTTCACTGCAGCCTCGACCTCCTAGGCTCAAGCGATCCTCCCAGTTCAGCCTCCCAAGTAGCTTGGATTACAGGTGCATGGCACCATGCCCAGTTGATTTTTGTATTTTTAGTAGAGAAAGGGTTACACCATGTTGCCCAGGCTGGTCTCAAACTCCTGGGCTCAGGTGATCTACCCACATTGGCCTTCCAAAGTGCTGGGATTACAGATGTGAGCCACCACACCCAGCTGGAAATATTCTTAAAATACAATCATCATTAAACTGTTACAGTGAGAAAAAACAATATTATAAAACTAATTTTGTGTTTCAATCATGAGTGCCACAATCTCTTCAAATCTTCACATTCCTCTAGTGTTTAAGGCACTCTTTTCTTAAATTATTTCCTTAACATTTATTACTTACTGCATTCAGATAGAAATTTTGCGAGGCAGGCAGATCACCTGAGGTCAGGAGTTTGAGACCAGCTTAGCCAACATGGCAAAACCTTGTCTCTACTAAAAATACAAAAATTAGCTGGGTATGGCGGCGGGCATCTGTAATCCCAGCTACTCGGAAGGCTGAGGCCGGAGAATCGCTTGAACCTGGGAGGCAGAGATTGCAGTGAGCCAAGATCGTGCCTTTACACTCCAGCCTGGGTGACAAGAGCGGAACTGCATTTCAAAAAAAAAAGTAATTAATTAAAAAAATAAATAAGATCATCCTACTGTCTTCCCTTACTCTGAAGAATAAACAATAATAATATGTGATTTATCTTATTGGATAACTAGACTCCTGCCATAAAACTGAATAAGGCCTAAACATAGGGTACATAATATACACCCTAAGCTGCTTTATTTATCACCCAGTTGGATGACACTGCTCAATCATGCCTTTACTTCTGGGCAGGTGGGAAAATCTAACCCAAAAAGCTAGATTAGGCATTCCTTCCATGGGCAACCCCAGCACTCTATATTGTAATACTGATAAAAATTATTTATCAGTAATTTAACTATTTAACCGGGCACAGTGGCTCACATCTGTAATCCTAGAACTTTGGGAGGCTAAGGCAGGCAGGTTGCTTGAGCTCAGGAGTTCAAGACCAGCCTGGGCAACATGGTGAAACCCTGTCTCTACTAAAATTCAAAAAATTAGTGGGGGGTGGTGGCTCATGCCTGTAGTCCCAGCTACTCAGGAGGCTGAGGCACAAAAATTGCTTGAACCAGGGAGGCGGAGGTTGCAGTGAGCTGAGATTGTGCCACTACACTCCAGCCTGGGTGAAAAAGTGAGACTCTGTCTCCAAAAAACAAACAAACAACAACAACAAAAAAAACTACCTATTTACTGTAAGAAGATTCACCTATTACATAGCAAACCCCTTGAGAGCAAATCTCAGAGCCAAGCTCAAGCAACATTGACATTAAACATATCAATCTTGTTGATATGAAACATACATTTGTGAATTGAATGGTTAGCTCTTATTTAACAAGCATTTCCAGGCACTATCCATAGCCTTTCACCTCCCAAAAAGCTTGCTTTGTTATCAGACGTAGTGAGAAAATGTTTCTCATTCTTGGAGTTAATCTATTTGCTGGAAGTCCTACATAAATAACGCTAATTTTTTTTTTTTTTTTTTGAGACAGAGTCTCCCTGTGTCACCCAGGCTGGAGTGCAGTGGCGTGATCTTGGCTCACTGCAACCTCCGCCTCCCAGTTTCTAAGCGATTCTCCTGCCTCAGCCTCTGGAGTACCTGGGATTACAGGCGCATACCACCATGCCTGGCTAATTTTGTACTTTTAGTAGAGACAGGGTTTTACCATGTTGGCCAGGCTGGTCTCAAACTTCTGACCTCAGGTGATCCACCTGCCTCGGCCTCCCAAAGTGCTGGGATTACAGGGGTGAGCCACTGCGCCTGGTCAATATATCTGCTTTCAAATATTTTTCTGAGCTTTGAAGTCTTCAGTACACTTGTCACACTTACCTTGTAAATTAAAGAAACAGAAACATGAAATCTAACTAAATTATCTGCAACATTTTACTGACAAGCAGCAAGCAGCAAGTTTAGTATTTACAGACTATGGGAGCAGGAATGAAAAGACCTGGTTGGGTCTTCTGAAGGACTGGAAGTAGAAACTTTTAATAATACTACATTTCAGTGCAGTAGGCTATCTTTGCTCTGTAAAACAACCATAAAGCTCATTAAACTTAAGCTGAAAAAAATACCATTCTCAACACAATGTCTTAAGAAATACATATGTATAATCATTAAGACCACAGTTGTTTTAATAAAAACCTACCTAGAATGCTTCCTTCCTCAATTTAACTCATTCCACTTTTCAGACACCTTGACATTTCCCAAATAATTCATGTTTCAAAATAATATTAATCAAGTATTTCTCCTCAAGTTGCTTTGGCAGCTTCTTAACGTTGGTTTCCAAGGTCCCGTGATGTAGTTTCTACTCATTCCTCTGGCTTCAGGTCTGAGAACCTAGTTCGTGCTCTATGCCCTAGCCAGAGTGAAATTTCTTCCAGCCCTCAAATCTGTCATGAGCCCTTCCACAAATTCCCCATCTTTGCCTGGCCAACTTCTCACCCTTTGTATGAGAGTTTAGATATAAAGCCCTTGTACAAAGCACGAGCCCTCCCTGACTCTCCAAGCCACATTAGGCCCCTTTACTATGTTCCCCTGACACACTTGGCTTTACTTGTCATTAACATTTTTCACATTAAAATATGACCATTTTATTGTGTGTCTTTTCCATGGAGCTCATAAAGCAAAGCTGGCTTTTGTGCTTCATTATGTATTTCCAGGGCTTAAACTGGAAGGCAGAGCTCATGAAGCTCAGGGAAAGTTAAGTGAGTGATCTACACATTCCAAAATAGAAGAAATCACATGTGGACTGTTTTTGTCTTTGTCTAGATTGTTTTTCAGATTTTTGTGCCAATATGTTTTATAACCCCCCAGCATGTCTGTGTCCAGGTCGCCGGATGTGTGCTGGTGAGTCATTCGCAAGAAGGAGCTTTTCCTGTTTTTCACCAGCCTCCTGCAAAGTTCACCTTCCAGCCACTCCCTAGAGTCTCCCATCTGGACCTGGACCTAAGCCTGGACATTGGCTTCACCACTTGACCAGCGCCTCATAAGACCTATGCTCTGCCCAGGCCTAGGCTCTGCATATGTGCCGGAGCCTCAGTTCTCACTGTTATCTTGTCCTTAGCATGAATTTCTCCTTCCTGCACTTTGCCGGCCACAGTATTCTTCCAAGCGGTTTGAGATTATTTAGGTGGTCAGCTGCGCCATCACAGAGCATTCTCATATCACATCAGAATGAGTTCCTATGCTAATTGCTGTAGTGGAAACATCCTTACTGCCATCCTCCATCCAACAAATAAATAAAACATTTCACAAATAGAACCTTCATTTAGAGCTTTAGGGTTTTGTCTTTCAAACATGAAATGGTTTGGTCCTTCTGTCACCAATCAGTAGTTATAATTGACGTGTGTTTGGGAGGGGAAGGTACTTTATAACACTTTGTCCTGAGATCATGGACATCATCAAAATGGCAATGAAAATAACAGCAATAAATAAAATTCAACTCTTAAGTGAGGATCACATCATACTAAACATGAGGCAATGGTTTTATTCTGTGAATAACTAAAAAACAATGGTTAATAACAGAGAATTGTTTGGGCATACAGCCAGCTTGCTGAGATCAAAAGTATTCACTCCTGGCTGGGCACAGTGGTTCATGCATGTAATCCCAGCACTTTGGGAGGCCAAGGCGGGCAGATCACTTGAGTCCAGGAGTTCAAGACCTTCCTGGGCAGCATAGCAAGACCCTGTCTCTACTAAAAATACAAAAAAAAAATAAAATAAAAATTAGCCAGGCTTGGTCATACGCACCTGTAATCCCAGCTACCCTGGAGGCTGAGGCATGAGAATTGCTTGAAGCAGGGAGGCGGAGGTTGCAGTGAGCTGAGATTGTGCCACTGCACTCCAGCTTGGGTGACAGAGTGCGACTCTGTCTCAACAAAAGTATTCACTCTTTTTTTTAGCAAAATTGGAACTTGAAGACCTCCACGTCCCTGTTTTCAGTGCTCTGAAGTCCCAGTGAAGGCATGAGCAAGGGACTCCTATCAGCACCATAAAGAAATCATTGTCAGTTGCCTTGAGACACAAAGCATCTTCAGCCTTTATGAAATCAAATACTTCCCCATCATCAACATAAATCCTTCTCCCCTGCTGTTAGCTGATTTTTGTCAAAGGAAAAATTGCACTGGATAAAGTTAAACAAAGAAGACTTTATTTAAGGCTATTGTAACAGAGGAGAGAGGCCAGAATTGTCTAAATGCAACTCTACTGAAACAAAGAGCAGAAAGGTTTAAAGCAGTGGGGTGAGCTATGAAAAAGTACTGAAGGAGGTTAGGGAGAGTTTCATTAGTAGGATGTGCCCACAACATTGTTACTCCTAAATTTACAAATATTTTCCCCTGTGATAAGGTTATCTGTGCTTGCTAATTGGTTCACATTGAAATCAGGCTTCTACCCTTCTGCAGAGACTGGGAGTTAGGGGGGTTTTATCCCTTGATTACTACTTTTCAAAAAGATGGTTCCTAAGCCTTTGAGAAAGACATTTCTGGATTGTAAAACTAGCAAACTTTTTGATAGATTTACATCTCAAAGGAGAAGAGAAAGAATTTACAAACGAAAATTTTCCCAAAAAAACTGTTTAAAGTTTAGTTAAGCTGAGAGGAACATTAGGTGTTCTATAAATACTTTATAGAAAACCAGTATTTTCTATAAAGAATTTAATTTTTTTGTATTTCGTATTTTTAATTTTTGTGAGTATGTAGTAGGTGTATATATTTATAGGGTACATGAGATGTTTTGGTACAGGCATACAGTGTGAATTAGGTAAGTCCATTGGAAAATACTCTGGTTCCCTGACTTCCCAGTTGAACTGAATGAAACTGTAAATAATTAAAAAAATGGAAGCTGCTAATCTTAGTTCATTGTTTGAACACATTTAAGGGGTAGTTCCATTTTTTTGAATTACACTTAGTTCACAAATAGTGTTCAATAACATATCAGTTAATTCTGAATCCAAAGTCAAAATTAATTAGTTCTGCAGTCCACAACCTTTTTGGCACCAGGGACTGGTTTCATAGAAGACAATTTTTCCATGAACCAGGGGTGGGTAGGGAGACGGTTTTGGGGTGACTCAAGCACATTACATTTATTGTGCCCTTTATTTATCTTATTATTACATTGTATTACATAAGAAAATAATTATACAACTCACCATGAGGTGGAATCAGTGGGAGCCCTGAGCTTGTTTCCTGTAATAGTCCAATCTGCGGGCGATGGGAGACAGTGACACTGAAAGTGTGTTCCATATGTCCAGGCTACTCTGTAATCTCATTTTGGTTGCAGCCACTGCAGAAAACCCTGCTTCACAAAGATAAGATATTGAAAATGGAAGCAGGCTTTTCAGTGCTTTCTCTTGTGGGAATCTTAGGATATTCCACCTTGACTTTGATCCAGAACATACAGAGATTTGAAGTTGTTTCAAACAGACTTAAGGCCACCAGATGCAGCTGTACAACTGAAGTACAACTCACTTGCCACTATAAAGCCTGCTACCAAATGCAGGTTAATTGTCACTTGCCACTCACTGATAGGGTTTTGATACGAGTCTGCAAGCAACTGATTTATTATGGTCTCTGTGCGGTCAGCCCTCTCTGCTAATGCTAATCTGTATTTGCAGCTGCTCCCAGTGCTAGCATCACTGCCTCAGCTCCACCTCAGATCATCAGGCGTTAGATTCTCATAAGGAGCACGCAGCCTAGATCCCTCGCATGTGCAGTTCACAATAGGATTCATGCTCCCAGATGAGAATCCAATGCCGCTGCTGATCTGACAGGAGGCAGAGCTCAGGCAGTAATGTGAGTGATGGGGAGCAGCTGTAAATACAGATGAAGCTTGCTCACTTGCCTGCTGCTGCTCACCTCCTGCTGTGTGGCCTCATTCCTAACAGGCCACATACCAATACCAGTCTGTGGCCTCGGGGGTGGAGACCCCTGAAATAGTGGACTACTTTCTCTTGCAGGGAATAGAAACAGCTTTAATTAAAGATCAAGAAATCTAGCCTGGGCAACATGGTGAGACCCCCATCTCTACTAAAAATACAAAAAAAAAAAAAAAGTAGCTGGGTGTGGTGGCACACACCTGTGGTCCCAGTTACTCAGGAGGCTGAGGTGGGCAGATTACCTGAGGTCAGGACTTTGACACCAGCCTAGCCAACATGGTGAAACCCTGTCTCTACTAAAATTACAAAAATTAGCCAGGCATGGTGGTGCAAGCCTGTAGTACCAGCTACTTGGGAGATTGAGGTGGGAGATCACTTGAGCCCAGGGGGCAGAGGTTGCAGTGAGCCGAGATCGTGCCACTGCACTCCAGCCTGGGTGACAGAGTGAGACACTGTCTAAAAAAAAAAAAAGAAATCTAATTTTAGTTGCAACCCTATCTTCCTTCCGTATTTAGGACTCTATGACTATATATTGGCAGTGACGTACTTAGTGTATCTGCCAGCAGAAACGGTCAATTTTTACATTAATATGAGAAAATAACTTTTAGTAATAATCATAAAGTAAAACAAATAATAACTTTGCTCTTTTGGTTAGTCTGATGTAATAATATTTCATGTAAATGTCAAGTTAGTAAGAAAATTTTAATAAAACTGAAATGTCTGCAAAAGAAATGTATTAGTCCATTCTCACACCACTATAAAGAAATACCTGAGAATGGGTAATTTATAAAGAAAAGAGTTTTAACTGGCTCATGTTTCTGCAAGCTGTACAGGAAGTACAGCGGCTTCTGCTTCTGGGGAGGCCTCAGGAAGCTTTCAATCATGGTGGAAGACAAAGTGGGAGCAGGCTGTCTTACATGGTGGGAGCAGGAGCAAGAGAGAAGGGAGGTGCTACGCACATTTAAACAACTAGATCTTGTGAGCACTCACTCACTACAAGAGCAGCACCAAGGGGATGGTGCTAAGCCATTCATGGGAAACCACCCCCATGATCCAATCACCTCCCACCAAGCCCCACCTCTAACATTGGGGATTATAATTCAACATGAGATTTGGGCGGAGACACAGATCCAAATGATATCAAGAAACAATCAAGACAACTAAATTGTACCAGTCATGTAATGTTTTATTTTCTTGATTGATTCCTTAGTTTAAAAAAAATTAACAACAAAAAAGAATAGCCAGGCATGGTAGCTTGTGCCTATAGTTCCAGCTACTTGGGAAGCTGAGGTGGGAGGATCACTTAAGCCAAGGAGTTTGAGGCTGCAGTGAGTTACAATGATGCCACTACATTCCAGGCTGGGTGACAGAGTGAGACTCCATCTCCATTTTTTAAAAAAAGAATAAATTTTAATTAAATACATTCACTCAAATCCAGTAAAACAGTTCAGCTGTGAAATAAATTTACACTTATCAAAAATAATACATTTTGCTGTTTTCTTATTTTAAATGTTACACATAAATAAGTCATATATAATGGCAGGATTGAAGTAACTCAAGTTCTCTTCCTCAGACACCACAATTGCTGTGGTATTGTTTGTGTTAAATCTGTTCTTGAAATGCAAGTATTTGTATGTAGGGATTGGAGACACAAGGTACACTCAAAGTGAGCTCTAAAGATTCTGAACCTGGCCAGGCGCGGTGGCTCATGCCTGTAATCCCAGCACTTTGGGAGGCCAAGGTAGGGGGATCACCTGAGGTCAGGAGTTTGAGACCAGCCTGGCCAACATAGTAAAACTCTGTCTTTTTTAAAAATACAAGAATTAGCCAGGTTTCACGGCACGCACCTGTAATCTCAGCTACCTGGTAGGCTGAGGCACAACAATCGCTTAAACCCAGGAGGCAGAGGTTGCAGTGAGCTGATATCGTGCCACTTATTTCCAGCCTGGGCGACAAAGTGAGACTCTGTCTCAAAAAAAAAAAAAAAAATTTACTCTCACAATGAATGCATTTAGTTGAGTTTATGTGTGAGACAGAGAGAGAGAGAGACAGAGAGAGTGACAGGTGACAGAGAGACACAGATATTAGGAGGACAACACAGAGGCTTGTCAATGATCTTAACACAGAAAAAACATAGTAAAGAAAAATAAAAATGTGGTAATTTGAAAATCACATCTGCTTTATTAAAATTTAAGCAATAATCATGAGAATTTTTTAGAATTTAGAAAAATAATTTTTTTTTCCAGATAGAAGCATCTTATCACTAACTACATGACAGTAATAAAAAGCAGAGGCCAGGCTCGGTGGCTCAAGCCTGTAATCCCAGCACTTTGGGAGGCTGAAGCGGGCAGATAACCTGAGGTCAAGAGTTCGAGACCAGCCTGGCCAACATAGCAAAACCCCATCTCTACTAAAAGTACAAATATTAGCTGGGTGTGGTGGCAGGCGCCTGTAATCCCAGCTACTCAAGAGGCTGAGGCAGGAGAATAGCTTGAACCCAGGAGGCAGGAGGTTGCAGTGAGCTGAGATCGTGCCATTGCACTCCAGCCTGGGCAACAGGCTAAAAAAAGAAAGCAGAAAGACTTTTAGTCTGGCTTTATCATTGTTTTAAAATCTCTAATGACGATGCACTGCTTATTGTTCTCTCCCGAGCAAACCCCACCCATTGCCTGGTCCTTAGCATGCCACTGAATATATGGGTCAGAGAATCCCTTCTTCCACTCCAACAGAATCCCAAACAGGGAGAAAAATGACCAATCTCTTTCTTTTCTTTTTTTTTTGAGATGGAGTCTCACTCTGTCACCCAGACTGGAGTGCGGTGGTGCGATCTCGGCTCACTGCAACCTGTGCCTCCTGAGTTCAAGCTATTCTTCTGCCTCAGCCATCCGAGTAGCTGGGATTACAGGTGTACACCACTGCATCTGGCTAATTTTTTGTATCTTTAGTAGAGACGGGGTTTCACCATGTTAGTCAGGCTGGTTTTGAACTCCAGACCTCAGGTGATCCACCCACCTCAGCATCCCAAAGTGCTGGGATTAAAGGCAGGAGCCACCGCACCCAGCGTGATCAATTTCTAATATAAGGTTATTTCATTTGTAACTTTGTACGTTATTCCACCCAGTTAGGATAGAAAGACTGTAGGATAAACCCTATAACCTCAGGGGCCTGGGATAACATTGAGGCTGGATTGGAAAGTCCATAGGCAGGCTTAGGGCTTTTCTTGACACAGGGACACCAGTTAGAGAATCCTTACAGAAGATGACTGCATTCCGAAGTCCTCCCTGAAAGTTCTCTAGCTTTGTTAAAAATTATGTGGTACCCCTTATGCCTCCTTTTTCCTCTTCCAAGTAAGTTGAATTCAAGATATCCAATTGTGCCCACTTTTCCATGGACCTCATGGCCTTTCCAAATAAGCTCAAAGTTGCAAGATGTTTTGAAGGTAGAAAATGGCCTAAGGATGGTCCAATGGTCACACAAAGCAAATTTAACACTCGGGTTTGGGCCAGGAACAAGTCACGCAGTCTTAAGGTAATGCTTATGTATGCTATAACCCCAGTGACCACTAGGTAATACCCCATGCCTAGGTGGACTTATGCAGACTTGACTTTGCTTTCAGTAAGTGGCACTAATCCATTACATAGCATTTTGGATGTCAACAGGATTAAACTATGCCAAAGCATATTTCACTTCCATAAAAAAGCTACTTACAAGGCTGCATTCTGGATGTTTCTAATAAACAAGTATAATGTGATTATCTCCATAAAAGAAATCTGTGACTAAATCGTCCAGAATTTTATGACTGGGTTTTTCAGTTTCTAACTCTGTCTTTAGGATTGGTCTAACATAAATGAAAGACTGAATATACATATATATAAAATATAAAATATATATATACATATATAAAAAATATATATACATATATAAAAAATATATATATAATATATATAATATATATATATATGGACAATGACCAGATCATATATGGTAAAATATGAAAAAAGACAGAAAAGAGTCTTAGTAAAAACCACTGGTTTGGATTTGATTTTTTGTGTGTGTGCTGTATGTCTTCTGCTCTTAGTCATTAAAGACTAAAGCCTAATTAGATTGAAAAGTAAACTGAAGGCTGGGCATGGTGGCTCATGCCTGTAATCCCACCACTTTGGGAGGCCGAGGCGGGTGGATCACGATTTCAGGAGACCGAGACCATACTGGCTAACACGGTGAAACCCCGTCTCTACTAAAAATACAAAAAATTAGCCAGGCGTGGTGGCGGGTGCCTGTAGTCCCAGCTACTCGGGAGGCTGAGGCAGGAGAATCGCGTGGACCCAGGAGGCGGAGCTTGCAGCGAGCCAAGATCGTGCCACTGCACTCCAGCCTGGGCAACACAGCGAGACTCCATCCCCCCCCAAAAAAATGAAAAGTAAACTGAACACACTACCACTGAACACACTACCACTACCGCTACTGCGAATTATAATAATAATAGTTAATTTTGAGTATTTATTATATGCCAGACACTGTTCTAAGAATTTCTTATTCACCTTAATCCTTGAAAAAAACTTATGAGGTTGATACCATTTATTACAGAATTCCAACCTACAGGTTTTGTGACAAGGAAGTCACAACCTGGAAAGTCAAAACACAGCCTCTGGAGCAATCAGCTCAAAAGGTCAGGACTTGGTCAGTGACTGCCAGCTTCTCTCTCTCTCTCTTTTTTTTTTTTTGTTTCCAACTCAGGGCCCACCTGAGAAATCCCTAAACCAATCATGTAAGAAGCTGTCCTTCTAGATCACCTGCCTCCAGCTCCCCCATGCCAATAGGCTCCAAGCAGAACATAACTAAAGCCTTTCTTTTTCCACTATTGTTAAAGAGTAATTGCATGGGACAGAGTTAAACAGCAAGGAAAACTTTGTTCAAGACTATTGCATTAGAGGCCAGGCATGGTGGCTCACGCCTGTTATCCGAGCACTTTGGGAGGCCAAGGCAAGTGGATCATTGAGGCCAGAAGTTTGAGACCAGCCTGGCCAACATGTCCAAAACCCGTCTCTACTAAAAAAAAAAAAAAAGAGTGAAAAAAATAAACAAAACATATTTGAGCGTAATGGCATGCACTTGTAGTCTCAGCTACTCAGGAGGCTTAGGCAGGAAAATCGCTTGAACCCGGGAGGCGGAGGTTGCAGTAAGTCAAGATTGCGTCACTGCCCTCCAGCCTGGACAACACAGTGAGACTGTCTCAAAAAACAAACAAACAAACAAAAACTATTGCATTAGGGGAGAGAGATTGAACTTAATTCCTTTGAAACAAAAGGTGGGAATGTTTTAAGCATTAAGGTGAGCTAGTGAAAAACTACAAGACAATGTTAAAAGGGACATTTGGTCAATGTGATTATGCCATCTATGTTTGCTGATTGGCACTTTGAGAAGGTGGGCTTCCACCCTCCCACAGAGACTGATAGTTAGAGACCTCTGGGTTTTGTTTGTTTGTTTGTTTGTTTTCGGTGATTACACTTCAAAGTAATGGCTCCTAGGTCCTTAAGAAAGACATACCTGGATCTTTCTTAGATTTACATTTCAAAGGGGCAGAGAAAGAATTTACAATTGAAAGTCTTCTAAAGTAAATGCTCTAAGAAAAGGAAAGTCAGGGACCTAAGTCAAGAAGAAGCTTATCTAAAATTTAGTCAAGCTGAGGAATGGGTAAGATCATCTTGGCCACTACAAAGCTTTCCTATTGCCCTACCTGCCTTCGCTTTCGTGCCAAGCATAAATGATGTTGGCTGACTCTCTTATTATAGCAAGCTCTGCAAACACAGTCTCTGTTTGTTCTATTTTGGGGAGGGCTGTAGTCTCCTCAAAATACTCTTGTTCTGTTTATTTATTATTATTATTATTTTGAGACGGAGTTTTGCTCTTGTTGCCCAGGCTGGAGTGCAATGGCGCGATCTCAGCTCACTGCAACCTCCGCCTCCCGGGTTCAAGCAATTCTCCTGCCTCAGCCTCCCGAATAGCTGGGATTATGGGCCTGCACCATCACCCTAGCTAATTCTGTATTTTCATTAGAGACGGGGTTTCTCCATGTTGGTCAGGCTGATCTTGAACTCCTGACCTCAGGTGATCCACCTGCCTTGGCCTCCCAAAGTGCTGGGATTACAGGTGTGAGCCACCACGCTTGGCCTCTTGTTCTGTTTTAAGGTTAGAAATGTAAGTTTGAATTTGGTTAGTTCCTTGCTTTGAAGATAACCAAGTCTTAATGTTTTGTTTGTGACTATTGGCTGCATAATGCCTGAAAACCAATCATAAATCCTTACTCTCTCCAAAGTAATCTGGACTTTATCTTCATCTAGAGAAGCAAATTCACAGATTTGCCCTCCCTAATTACAGAGCAAAGTACTGACTGCAGTTATAGAGATGTCATGGTGTTCAAGAGTCACAGCCCTTTGTTTACTTATCTGAATCAGTTGATTCAAATTCTGGCTCCACCTTTTCCCCACCTTCTCAATTCATCACAAGTGGCTGACAAGTTCTGACTCAGCCTGCAGAGTTGCAATTGTGCAATGTGTTAATGACTTCCTGCTTTTTCACCTTTACAGGAGTTTTTCATAATGTATTATTTCATATTCCTAGACAACAAAATAGCCACATTTCTGAAATAGTTTGAAATTCAATGATGAGTCAATGGCTCATTAGGACAAACTTTCAAATAATAAGGCTTTTTAAAAAAGACACTATAAAGCTTCATAGAGATCTCTTTGCCAATTTACCAATTCATATCCTCTATCTTTCACCTTCCTGTAATCTTTAAATGTGTTCAAAACTCTATGAATTATCATCTTCATGGCATTGTTAACAATTAATTGGGAATACAGAATTAAAAAAACTTTTCAGTTTTGGTAAGTGACAAAATAGGATACATAACTAAATATATGAGAATATGTCAGTGCTTCTCAAACTTTAATGTGAATCATCCAATGATCTTGACAAAATGCGAATTCTGATTCAGCAGATCTGGAATGGGGCCTGAGATTCTACTTTTCTAAAAACCTTCCTGGAGATGCCCATGCTGCCGTTTCACAGAACATGTCTTGAGTAGCATCAGTATATGTTTGTTTATATACAGACAATATTCAGAAAATATACAGAGGTTACATTAATACTGCTTTATATAGTTTATGCTTAGAAAGATGTATGTATATATGTAGGTATATACACATGAAAATACAATAAAATAAAACCATACTTGGCCGGGCATGGTGGCTGATGCCCATAAGCCCAGCATGTTGGGAGGCCAAGGCAGGAGGATTGCTTCAGTCCAGGATTTTAAGACTAGCCTGGGCACGCCGGGTGCGCGGTGGCTCACGCCTGTAATCCCAGCACTTTGGGAGGCTGAGGTGGACAGATCACGAGATCAGGAGACGCAAACCATCCTGGCTAACATGGTGAAACTCCATCTCTCCTAAAAATACAAAAAATTAGCCTGGCATGATGGCGAGCGCCTGTAGTCCCAGCTGCTCGGGAGGCTGAGGCAGGAGAATGGCATGAACCCGGGAGGCGGAGTTGCAGTGAGCGAAGATCGCGCCACTGCACTCCAGCCTGGGCAACAGAGCAAGGCTCTGTCTCAAAAAAAAAAAAGACTAGCCTGGGCAACATAGCAAGGTGCTGTCTCTATAAAACAAAAACAAAACAAAACAAAAAACTCATGCTTGAAACATGCCAAATATTAAAAGAGATTTGGGGTCATCTGTAAATTTTTGTTTCCTTTATTATAATCTTCTTTTTCTTCATAATATTTTTCCAATTTTTATGCAGTGTATATAACTGTTTCTTTTAATAAAAAGTTTTTTCTTTTTCAAGGCAAAGAGCCACATCAAGTTTTATCACCAAGCACTGGTAACATCCAACAAAAATAAGCAGCAAGTCAAATGTAATGATTCCCAAAAAGAGATCATGGTTGTAAACAGTTTTAAGAGAGGATAACACTTGCCTGATCCTGGGGGTTATGCGATTCTGACATTTATCTTATCGTCACTGGAGTGGCTTCTGGAAGTCTTTGATGTGGTTCATCCACCTAATACAATTTTAGATAATCATGTTTTTCAGTGGAGTAGAGGTAAGGTCAAAGAGCCAAGACCCAGCCATTCTCAGAGATTTCTTAGTATTGAGGATGCCCAAGTTTCACTTTGGATGCACTCCCAGGATATTTGTAAATGGGATAAGATTTCTCAGGCTCTTCAAATAACAGGGTTCTGCTTGGATCAGGAACACCTGCGAAGCAAATTCAACAGTATTTCGACTTACTACTTTTTGTTTCCAATGAAAAGGAACCCTATATTAAATGAAATCTATAAACATGTTGTAGGCAGTTAATAGGGAAGTTGAGTAAGCACTTTAAAAATAAATTTTCATTGCTTGAAACACAGTGAGAAAAGGAAAAAAAATTCACTTAAAATTAACTCAAACAGGCCGGGCATGGTGGCTCACGCCTGTAATTCCAGCCCTTTGGGAGGCCGAGGCAGGCGGATCACAAAGTCAGGAGATCGAGACCATCCTGGCTAACACGGTGAAACCCTGTCTCTACTAAAAATACAAAAAAACTAGCCAGGCATGGTGGCGAGCGCCTGTAGTCCCAGCTACTCGGGAGGCTGAGGCAGGAGAATGGTGTGAACATGGGAGGTGGAGCTTGGAGTGAGCCGAGATCCTGCCACAGCACTCCAGCCTGGGCGACAGAGCAAGACTCTGTCTCAAAAACAAAACAAAACAAAACAAAACAAAACAAAATTAACTCAAACATATTTGGTTTAAAGGAGTTAAGCTAACTTGACTAAATACATTTTTGGCTGAAAGACAAAATGAAAACAAATTGTGTCTATTCTGCTTTTCCAGACAAAGGGCATCAGATTTAAAATCCCAGAGGGAAGACAAACTAACCTGACAGGTCAAAGAAAGTATTCAAAGCTCTCATCTGCCCAGAACTAGGTGGTCTGTAAACTCTTTTCAGTGACTGTTAAGCATAGTGTGCCTTAGTCCTTTGAGCTTTACCATGAGTCCCTACACAAGATGTGAAGGTCATTTCTAAAGAATTTAAGACATATACTTACTGATCCATTAAAGGCTGGGAAAAGCTAGAAATACGTCCTTTCTTTCAGGAGTACAGAAGAGTCTTATTAAAAACCACCAGTTTGACTTTCATTAGCTTTCTTGTGTTATACAATTTCTGCTCTTTGTTACTAAACGAAAGACTAAAGCCTAGTTAGGATGAAAAGTGAACTAAATAATAACCGTGCTAATAATAAAAAATGCAACTAACTTTGAGGATTTATTGTATGACAGGCAGGGTTCTAAGTATTTTTGTTTAACTTAACCCTAAAAAAAAAAAAAAAAAAAAAACCCTCTATGAAGTTGATACTATTTATTGTCCCCACTTAACAAATCAGGATACAGAGGCACACAGAGATAAGGCAACTTGCCCAAGGACACAAGTTAATAAAGAGGTAGAGCCAGTTTTGAACCCAAGCAACTGAACTCCAGAGATTGCCTCCAGAGAAGGCAGCTGAGTGATGCTACTTACCATTTTTGGTTATTGTGAAAGGGACTTTTTTTGTTCTCTATATTCAATGATCAGTAACCTGGGACATGTGATGATTCAACCAAATTAATAAGCTCAGGTCTGAAACTTATATGCCAAGCAAGTTAATCTCCCATTGGAGTCAGGGAGGGTTGTTAAGGAAAAGAGATTCATTTTAAGGGATGAATCTTTTCTACCTGTCAAGCAATTTTGAACACAGATGAGCTCCGATGCTGAATTCCTCTCCCAAGTGAGGGTCTCACAGGCCTAAGAACTGCTAGTGATGATTCTCCAGCCAAGAGGCCTTGCAGAATTCAGGAACATTAAGGTGATTCTAGTACTTCTCATAAACATGAGTTAGAAAACCTAAGATATTGGCTGGGCACAGTGGCTCATACCTGTAATCCCAGCACTTTGGGAGGCTGAGGCAGGAGGATCACCTGAGATTGGGAGTTCAAGACCAGCCTGGCCAACATGGAGAAACCCCATCTCTACTAAAAATACAGAATTAGCCGGGGTGATGACACATGTCTGTAATCCCAGCTACTCAGGAGGCTGAGGTAGGAGAATCGCTTGAACCCCGGAGGTAGAGGTTGCGGTGAGCCAAGATCGTGCCATTGCACTGCAGCCTGGGCAACAAGAGAGAAACTCTGTCTCAAAAAAAAAGAAAAAACAATAGAAAAAGAAAGAAAACCTAGGATATCCTCAGGCATCTTTTGACCCCTAAGTAAGGGTCAAATAAATCCTCTAAAGGCTGCCCCAAACCTTTAGGAGGGAGATTATCACATTCTTCATCCACTTAGTAAGCATATGCAATTACTAGCTGTGTGACTTAGACATGCTACAAGACCTCTAGGGCTAGGTTGGCTCATGAGTAAAACAGGGGCATCTTACCTATCCGGCCTGCCAGGAGGCAAGAGGTGGATCAGATGATCTTTTGAGAACATTTCAAGCTCTAAACTAAAAATGAAGGCAAAAGGGAAGACTGGGGAAGGAGGCACTTTTCAACCGTTTGCTCATCAAAAGCCAGAGTCCTACATGCTTTGTTAATTCTTGCAGTAAATACTCCTTCAGGTGGTAAAGTCAAGCAGTTCACCTAGAGAGGGCTGCTTTGTTCCTCACAGAGCTTCAACCAGGCCAACTACTAAAGAGTTAATTCAGATAGTATTTAATAATAAAGAGAAACAAACAAAATAAGAAAAATTAGTTGTTTCAGTAGTACCAGAGGAGATTTTTTTTAACTATACCAGGAGAACGGTATTTTCAATCTATTCTTGACTACAAGTCTCACTAATGAAGAACTATGGAAAAGAATAAGACATGCATTTATTTTATGGAAAACTACATATTGCTATCTACCTTTAGATCAGAACATTTGCATGCAGTATTTTTAATATTAAAATTAAAATGTATGATAAATGCATGTTTACAGGACTAAATTAGCTATCGTTTGCGGTAAAGCCTTTGTAAACGGAATTTCATGTTGAAATCTTAGTCTTCTGTCCCCAACTCCTTCTTTCCCTAGCTCCTCTCTTTTTCTTTCTAACACTGAAATGTGGGGGAGAAAAATGAAAAGTGCACATCAGAAGACAGTCACTTGCTGCTTTGGTTTTACTTTCTCATTTCTTTTTACTTTCTGTTTTTGGCTTTTAAAACAAGCCTCTTCTCCACCCACTCCCACTCTCTTTGCAGAGAGCAGACTTCAAACTTCACTTCTGTTTCTAGGTCCTAAACAGAAACAAGAGGTTGGGGGCGGGGTGGGGGGAACAGAAAAGAGATCAATTGAGAGTTATTCCAAAATGCAAATTAACAACAGGTTTTCTCATTTCAAAACTCCCACATTCTGCCAATCTGAAAATATCTTTTCTCCCCCTCTTCTGAATGACTTAGGTCCCCAGACAGCCAACGAATTCAAGCCACAAAGGAGGTATTATGCTGCTTACAGTTCTTAATCTGCCTCCCCGAAGCGCTGCGCCAGCCTCTCAAAAGGTTCCTTCTGTAGGTTAATTGCAGGTTGGAGCTCCCAGAATAGCATTTTCTTTTAAGGATGATCACTCATCCACCATCCCGGAACATTTCTCGGGCTACTCATTAGAGTTTAATTTCCTCGAGCCAGGTCCCTGGAGACGGTGAAACCCTCCTCTCCGCGGCGTGGACGCAGGGTGCCCCTGTTTGTGCCTGGAGAACCCGGGGTTCAGCAAGGCCCCGGTGTCCCCCAGGCTGTCCCTCTCTACTGCTGCGAAAAGTAAGCGCGGTCACGGAGTGCTCCTCAGTCCTCGTGGTCATGTGACCCTTGGCCCAGGAGGTCTGCAACACTTCTTGTGTTACCTGATAATCCTCCACCCGCACAAGCACGTATTTGGGTGGGTCTGCTGGGTCCCGCGGCGGGGCTACACGCCTGCCAGAAATTCGCTTTTCTCGTTGAAAGACAGAAGGGTAGTTGGGCTCCTCGCCGTGGTCCTCTCCACTCGCATGAGGAAGGTCCTCTGCACCGGCCGCCTCTTCCCGTGCAGAGTCCCCTCGACTCCCTAACCACCTCTCTGGGTGCAGGAGAAAGAGCACTTTCTCTCTGATCCAGGACTCACGGTCGAATTCCTCCCCAGCCCAAGGTCCGAGGGCCCGATCTGCCGATCTGTCCTCGTGGCCGCCGCCCCGGCTTCGGCTCGCCCCTGCTGTCGCGGGATTCCGGGCGCCCGGAGCTAGCGGAGCCCCGCGCCCTACCTCCCGCGGAAAAGGCCCGAGGTCCCCCAGGCTGCGGGAGGAGTCCATGGGATTCGCAGCTCCCTGAGGGCCCCGGGTCTCCATCCTGGCAAAAGGGTCATTCATTCGTTCCTTGTTTGACCGATTTAAGCAGCAAGCGTCTGCTGAGCTCCGGAAAGCGCGGGACCACCAAGCCCTGGGTGTGGCCTCTGCTGCCGCTCCGGACTCCCAGTCTGCGAGAGCTGAAGACTGGATCAGCCCCAGGCTAACCGCGTGCAGAACCCGCCTCCTCACCCTCCGCCTCTCCCACCTGGCGGCTGTCTAGCCATTCAGAGGAAGCTTGACACAAGCCCCAGTCACTCCTCTTCTTCCTCTTACCCCTGTCCGGAGCCCTGCTCCCTTTGTCATTCGCTGATTCAGTCCCCTCTTACTTTTCACCTCTATCCTAGTTTCCCACCCACCTTTCGTTTTTCTCCGGAGCTGAGGCGCAAAGGACACCCTCGCACTGCGCTCCCCCCCCCGAAATGCCCCGAAGTATGTTTGCTTTCCAAGGACGCTCCTTGAGGTGAAGGAACAAAGAAGTTTGTGTGCATTTTAATTATCAGATCTAATTCTGAAAAGGGTTTTTGTCCATTCCGAATCCACTCCCGCCATGCTGCCAAAATAATGGAATGTAGATCAAAGGGTCAGACTGAAAAGTTGAAGCCTTGGAGAAACTGGTTTTGGTTTCTTTGTCCTTCTTTCTTTAGAATGCCAGAATCTGTAGCTCTCGAGGACAATGGTCACACCTGTGTCCTCCTCCTCCTCTTCCTCCTCCTTTTTTCCCTCTCTCTTTCTCTCTCCCTCTCCCCGCTTCCCCTCCCTCTTTTACCCCCCCCCCCCAATTAGATATGGTCTCGCTCTGTAGCTCAGGATAGAGTGCAGTGGCGCAGCCTCGACTTTCCAGGCTCCCACCTCAGCCCCTCAAGTAGCCGGGACTACAGGCACGCACCCCCATGCCCGGCTTTTATTTATTTATTTATTTATTTATTTTTATTTTTTTAAGAGATGGTACAGGTGGGGCGCTCCTATATTGCCCAGGCTGGTCTGGAACTCCTGGGCTTATGAGATACCCAGGATCCCCCACCCTACCCACACACCCGCCTGGGCCTCCCAAAATTCTGGGATTACAGGCTTGAGCCACGGCCCTGGCCAGTCTTCATTTTGTGTGTAATCAACGCTTGCCTCAGGAAGGTGTAGTCTTTGATTTAAAACAAGCTATAAAACAGAAGCAAAACGAACATCCAAATGAATTTTTTCAGGACTTAAAATTGTTTGTGTTTGTGTCGTTTATAAAATTCCCTCCGCACCCACCCGTCCTCTTTAACCACAGGGGCTAAAAAAAGTAGGTGTCTCTGGCGAGGCTTTTAGAATTTACCCATAGGCAGGCCCGCTGACCACTACTCTTTGCCTAAGGTTAACCGAGGAGGCTAGGTCATAGAAAAAGAGCTCAGTTTGTGGTTTCCAGTTCATCCTTGGCTGTTTATTTTATAAAAAACCCACTGATGGCTGGATGTGGTGGTTCACACCTGTAGTCCCAGCATTTGGGGAGTCTGAGGCCAGTGGATCACTTGATGCCAAGAGTTTGAGACCAGCCTGGTCAACATGGTGAAACCCCGTCTCTACAAAAAGTACAAAAATTAGTCAGGCATGGTGGTACACACATGTAATCCCAGCTACTTGGGATGCTGAGGCACGAGAATCGCTTGAACCGGAGAGGGGGAGGTTGCAGTGAGCCAAGATCATACCACTGCACTCTAGTCTGGGCGTTAGAGCAAGAATCTGTCTAAAAAAGAAAAAAAAAAAAAGGAAAGAAAGAGAAATCTAAATTCTGCCTGATTTAGAAAAATGAGTGCAATGGTGAAAAATTCTGTCCATATGTAAAAAACAAAAGAAGTGTAGGGAGATATTTGGAAAGGAAGGACTTTTGATATCTGCCAAATCATATAAAGAAATAAAGTGATAGAAGAGGAGTGAGAAAATCTGGGTCAGAACTGGTTGATTAGAAGCCTGACCTTAGTGGGCACAGTGGCACCTACTGGTAATCCCAGCTGCTTGGGAGGTTGAGGTGGGAGGGTCTCTTGAGCCTAGGAGTTGGAATCTGGCCTGCACCATATGGTGAGACCCCTGTCTCTTCAACAACAAAAGCAACCAAAAAATATACATGCCTGACCTTGGGCTGGTTACTCCTCAATCATAATGAACTCAAATTTTTGAGTGTCTTAGCCAAGAATTGTTCTAAGTACTCTATATTTAAACACATTTATTCTTCACAATAAACTGTGAAAGTAGTAATATTTCTTTGGTCTCCTTGAAATCTTTGAAGCAAGAAGAGGTTAAGTGTGTGCCCAAGGTCAAACACCAATAAACAGTGGAGCCAAGATTCTAACTTGTTTAAGTGCTTGCTCCAAAATGACCTCTAAGTTACCTTCATATTTTAAGCCTGTGACTTCATGTTCTTTTCTGTTCATTTACATAACCACTAATTACTAACTATATGCTGCTCTTCTAGGTGATAGAGACATCTGGAGGAACAAGCCAAATTGCTTATCCTCTTAAAGATTTTATTATTTATTTATTTATTTATTTATTTGAGACAGAGTTTCACTCTTGTCGCCCAGGCTAGAGTACAATGGTGCCATCTCAGCTCACTGCAACCTCCACCTCCAAGGTTCAAGCAATTCTCCTGCCTCAGCCCCCTGAGTAGCTGGGATTAGAGGTATGTGCCACCACGCCTGGCTAATTTTGTATTTTTTGTAGAGACGGGCTTTTACCATGTTGGCCAGGCTAGTCTCAAACTCCTGACCTCAGATGATCCATCCACCTTGGCCTCCCAAAGTGCTGGGATTACAGGCGTGAGCCACCACACCCGGCCTAAAGTTTTTATTCTTATATATGCAATAACATACATCAATCCTCTGTCCAGAACTAGGAGATAATCAGTTAACCTTAATATACATGAAAATTACCTGCAGCTCAAGTCTTACCCTCCTTACAAAGATTCTGTTCTTATAGGTTTGGGGTAGAGATTAGGATACAGATTTTTAGCAAATACCTCAGTAATTCTAACCTAGTGGTTTACGGACATTATGAGAAGTATTTCCAAAAATATGTATAGATAAACTCTAACACTTTTTTGCTTATTTAGAGTTGCAACAAGAATACTATATTTTCTTTCCTTGAAGAATATTAGGAGAATTCCAATAAGATGTCTATATTTTAAGGGAAATATAATGTAAACCACAACATTTATTGCTTTCAAATAGTTTACTTGCCATTGGGGATTGTATGAGATATTAGAGTAGGGGATGAGAAAAGAGGAAAAGTTATTTGCTGAAGAATGAAGCAGACTTATTTGTCATATTGCACTTGAATTTCTAGATGTCAAGAAGTTGTGTATTAATGCATGAAAGAACATGAAAGGGAAATGCTAAATAAATCAGTCTTCAAAAAGGTAAAGTCTAAAAAGAGTATCAACCAGAAAAACAGGCAGCTTGCCTCTAGGATAGTGGTGTCTGTTGTGCTTTAATATCTCAAAGTGCCTAAAAGACTGATAGAGGACACTAAAGTGAACCCATTTACTTCCTCTCTGATGTGGCCATTATAGCTGCAAATATGCAGGCCAATGAGGGGTCATAAAGCAATTTATATTCCTGGGATCTGTAAAATTATTGGGGATCATCAGCACATGCTCTGCCCTGGTAGGGCCAAAAGAAGAAGACTTTAATTAATAGCCCAATCTAACCAAAGACCACTCCCTCTTATTTTGCCTATTAGAACTAGAAGTTATTTTACATACTTACGACACTCTTAGTTATTTGAGCAATTCTGCCTTTCAAAGGTTTACTCTCCACTTGCAGACCTCTGCCTTTAATTTACACCCGTAGCAATATTTCATAGCTTTTTTCCCCCAATCAGATATAACATTCTTGAGTTGAAAAGCTTGTCTATTCAACAGTTTTTAACTTCTGAGAAAGCAAAAAGTGGCCCTTCAGGTGGCCAGGCCATAGTGATCCCAACTGAACATTATCAAAATTCAGAATAGAAGCATCATTTATATAAAGCCACTCTGTGACCATGTTTGGAACAAGACAGACAAGGACACTAAAAACCGTAAAGAAGATTAAACATCCCCCTCTCATAGCTAACAGAAATGACTATCAACCCTTTACTAATGATACTTCTGGTCTACATCTACTTTAATCCTCTCCTTTCCTAGATAAAAGTCATCAAGGTACCCTATCACGGAGTTGATCCCAGTTCTTGACAACATCTAATGCAGCACTGGCTCCTGCTTCCTTAAATCTTATTTAGGACTATCATCTCTAGTCCAAATCCTATACAAAGCCCCTCCCAAATCCACTTAGTGAATTATCGCATAATTACTCAAGGGTGCATTCTTAGATGCTGAAGCAAGAAAAATAAACCTAACTTATTTTTCTTTAGTACAGGAGTGTTCCTGCTGGTCTTTGTTTACTAAAACGTAAAACTTGTCAATTTAGAAAACATATAATGTTGTACTCCCAAATGAAGTAGGCACATACATTGTGGGTAGAAAGTGAGGGGGACACATTGGAGCAGGAATGGATTTGTAGTTACTTGGTTACAATCAGCTTGAAGTGGCTGATTAAGAAATGTAGCAATGCATCAATTGAATAAATATATCAATCAAATAAAACAATACATTAATAGGATTTTACTTTTGAGTGGGAAATACACAGTTGTAGCAAGTAGAAGGACAAAGAAGAACTCTTCTATTTGAGTATATTAGCTACAGTTTTTGTTTCTGTATCTGGTTGTAGAGTTAATGTGACACCCTATGAGAATCTATACAATATTGGCAGAGTAGTTGTCCATTAGTGCTTTTGGCAACAGAATTCACAATTCAGACAAGAGTCTTTCAGCAAAGACTCTCAGGCCCACTTACTCTTATTAGGTCAGTTGATAAATAAATATATTCAGATAATATTTTTCATCTTTAGAGATAAATGAGCCTGCCATGTTATGACAGGTTGTGCTCACTCACATATCAATTTCATCAAGAAATAGATTAGTGGTTGTTCTCAACTATGGTTGTACATGAAGTTCAGGCCTCACCTGATACTATTCAATCAGACTGAATGAGGGGGTGCAGGCAAGACCATTTTTTGCACCACCCCATCTGAAATGATCAACGTGTAACTAAGATTAAGGACCATTGCATAGGCCAAGTGTGATGGCTCATGCCTGTAATCCCAACACTTTGGGAGGCCGAGGTGGGCAGATCACTTGAGACCAGGAGTTGGAGATTGACCTGGCCAACATGATGAAACTGCATCTCTGCTAAAAAATGCAAAAAATTAGCCAGGTGTGGTGGTGCACACCGGGAGTCCCAGCTACTCAGGAGGCTGAGGCTTGAGAATCACTTGAACCTGGGAGGCGGAGGTTGCAGTGAGCTGAGATGACACCATTGCACTCCAGCCTTGGCAACAAAGCGAGACTCCATCTCAAAAAAAAAAAAATGGATAATAAACCTTCTTTGCATAAAGAAGCTTATTAATTGGTTGCTAGATATGCACCCATCCTATATAACTACATTATTCTTGTTAAGTAAATGCAAAAATTTCTGTAACTAGAGTTTATAATCAGGTTGGGGGAACAAAACTAATAGACATAAAACAGCCAAATTTTCTAACTTATAAAGAAGATTGAATTACTTCAGTAGTTTTCACATTTGGCTATGCACTGAAATCACCTAGAGGAATACTTGTAAAGAAAAATGTTATTTGGCTTCCTCTGAGAGGTTTGGATGTAATTGACGGGGAGTGGACCTTAGGACACTGGCATTTTAAAAATCTGCTCAGATGATTCTAATATGCCACCAAGTCTGACAACCACCAAATTAGATTACCTTTAAGGTTATCAAATAAGGAAAAATTAAGAATAACATGTATATTTGGGACCACAATTTACTAAAGGGAATTTAAAGTAATGAAATTTAGTAAAGGAAAGAAAGTGGTGAGAGCTAGAGTAGTTGAGACAGGCTTCTTGGAAACAGGGAAATTCTGTCTGTGTGGTTTGGATACTTTAGTTGGAAGCTACAGAAACCAAAGGCTATGTACTGAATGATATCCCCCCAAAGTTCCTAGGTTGAAACTCTGCCCCTCAATGTGAATGTGTCAGGAGCTAGCGTTTTTTTAATGTGATAATAAGGTTAAATGAGGTAATAAGAGTAATGACTTTAATCCCATAGGACTGTGACCTTTAGAAGAAGCGGAAGAGAGATTGTTCTCAAGGAAGAAAATCCCCAACCATGCTGACCCTTTGCTCTCAGACTTCCAGCCTCCAAAACTGTGAGAAAATAAATTTCTGCTGTTTAAGCCATGCAATCTATGGTATTTTATTATGGAGCAGTCTGAGCTAATATACCAACCCTAAGTCAGTTAAGGAAAATAGACTTAACTAACATAAGGATATTAGTAGCTCACAGATTTGTTGGGAAAGCAGATGTAGCAGACTTTAAAATAGGTAAAAAGGAAAGTTGTTGCAGATAATATTGCAGGAGAAGTCTCTGCAGTGGAAGCACATTCCATCACTAGGCTGAATAATCTCTTTTTTTTTTTTTTTTTTTGAGACAGGGTTTTGCTCTGTTGTCCAGGCTGGAGTACAGTGACGCTATCGTGGCTCACTGCAGCCTCAACCTCCCCAGCTCAAGCAATCCTCCCACCTCAGCCTCCCTAATAACTGTGTCTAAAGTGCACACCACCATGCCCAGCTAATTTTTGTATTTTTTGTAGACAGGGATTTGCCATGTTGGCCAGGCTGGTCTCAAACTCCTAGGCCCAACTGATTTACCTGCCTCAGCCTCCCAGAGTCCTGCAATTACAGGTATAAACCACCATGCCCAGTCAATAAACTTGAACTCTCTCACTTGTCCTTGAGGCATTTAGGAAACAAAATCCCACTCAGAGGTATCCACTTGGCTGAGTTTATACCACCTTCTTACCCTTTGATAATACAGGACAATAAAAGAAAAGATATAGTCAAAAAAAACTTTGGGGACCTCTTTGGCTTCTATAATGGAAAAGCATTCAGCTGAACAACAAATCCGTACAATATATTAGAAGTAGAATTTGGATATGGAAGTGACAAATAGGGTATTCTGAACAAAGCAACATTATAGGCTATGATGCAATGGAGGCATATGAATAGAGCAATTTTGTTCTTGATATTTCTTTTATCATAAATCTAAAATACTCTCCATGATTTTAACTATCTCCGTGGCTTCAACTGCAACCTGTACACTGATGATTCTCCAATTTATATTTGTATTCTAGACCACGCTGCTTACCTCTAGACTAGACTTGTGGTAGATTTTATTATTGCCTCAAATTATTTACTTCCTCTTCCTGAAGGAGGATCATACTTATGAGCTTGTTTTTTATGTGATTTGCAATGCTTCCTCTATAGAAATACACTTGCCCATTCCACTAACGGTGACATTGGTCATGTGACTTGCTGCAGCATATAGGATGTAAGCAGATGTGACATTGGATGTATCTGAGCAGAAGTTTAAAGAGTCATTGCAAGGTTGGCTCTGGGAATGCCCCATGTCACGCTGCTATCTTGGCTATAATCCCAGAATGAAGACAACACATAGGACAGAGCTGAGTAGAATCCAGTGAAGCTGTGGCAGCTGATACGTATTTTGAGCATGAAGTAGATTTTTGTCATTGAAAACCAATGAAATTTGGGGATTGTTTCTTATCACAGTCTAATATAGTGAAAAATGTTTCACTGAGTTTTCTACTGGACTCTTTTCTGAGGGTTCTGCAGTCATTCTAAATCCAAAATTTCTATAATTGAATTTATCATTACTTAAATTTGTCTTCTCTTTCTGCATTCCTTATGCTCGAAAGTTACATAACTGGAAACTGTATGATCTTCCCTTTCTGTCAGAGGTTATCTGTATCCCGTATATCTAATATTAAGCCAAGTGCTGTAGATCCCACTTAAAAATTATTTATTTAACTATTTATTTATTTATTTTTGAGATGGAGTCTCACTCCGTCACCCAGGCTGGAGTGCAGTGACATGATCTCAGCTCACTGCAACCTCCACCTCCCAGGTTCAGGCGATTCTCCTGCCCCAGCCTCCTGAGTAGCTGGGATTACAGGCATGCACTGCCATGCCTGGCTAATTTTTGTATCGTTAGCAGAGATGGGGTTTCACCATGTTGGCCAGGCTGATCTCTAACTCCTGAGCTCAGGAGATCCACCTGCCTCAGCCTCCCAAAGTGCTGGGATTACAGGCGTGAGCCACTGCGCCTGGCTTTAAAATATTTTTTCTTTTCTATGCCTTCTACTCCAACCCCTGAAGCTACAAAAATAAAGTCAAACTTTTAGACATGACATAAAAGAGCTTCATAATCCTACACTGAATGGTTATTATATATGGTTGAAGGTGAATAAATATTAATAAAAAGAATAAACAAACAGCCTAAATGAACACAAAGCACGGGTTTGAGGATAGAGTGAGATTACTCTATATAAACAAAATTCAACCTGATTATGGACAGACGTTAAAAACAGCAAGCCTTTAAAATGAGATCTTAATCATATTTCCTCTTATAACTAAGGTTTTCATGACCTGGATAACACAGACTATGCAAAGGAAAACACCTGGCTGTTTTTCTGTACTGAGTCAGGAGATTTGAATGGGTCATGTTACCTTGGCAAGTCTCCCTATGTTCTCATCTCTGAGGTATAAAGAATACCAGCCTTGCTTTCTTCCCAGTGTTATTATGGAGTTCAGATGAAACAATTCTTCTGATAACTCTTTGTAAATTATAAAACCTGTAAACAAATTTTAAAATTTAATTTTTAAAGTTTATTGTTCTTCAGAATTGTGGACCCAAAGCATAGTTTTTTATGAGGTCCTCAGGGAAAGATGTAGAAGTCAGGGACTTAAGCTAGATAATGAGAATGAGACTCATAATTTTTGGATAGAAGAGCAAATGTTGGAAGTTATAAATTTAGGGGGATAAAGGAAAAGAGGGAGAGTGGCAATACTGTAAACATCCCCAGTGGTCTGAGATTAAATGGAAAGTGAAGTAATTGTTTAAAAAGGTTTCTTCAGCTTAAATTTTGAGTGACTAATATCTTTCTTTTTTCCTGGGAAAAGATAAAAGAGGCTTAAGTTTACTTAGCCTGTGGCCCTGAGACTTTCTCTCTCTCTCTCTTTTTTCTCTCTCAAAAGCACTTTCATTCCATAGAGATGTGGCAACTCCTAAATGATGTTGGCAAGACATTTTGAAATTGCAGTTTAAAAGACAAAGAATATGAAGTTAGCTAGATAACTGCAAAGGATGACTCATGTAGTACTCTGATTAGTTGTTGCTTTAATGGGATTTTAAAAGTGTAATTCCGTGTCAGCTGCCTGCATTATCCAAAGTTTTAAAGTATATTCATCATCATTCTCTCCTGTCAGAGAACAAGATTTAAGATGAGGCTCTCTGACTGAGTTTGAATAAGCAATTACTAAACAGGAAATCGCATCACCAGTAATTGAGTCAGCATTTAATGATGATAATAAAAAACCAATGTTCTTTAGCCCATCTCCATCTTGAGCACAAAAATTTACCTCTCCAATGGACAGAATTTAATCTTTGACTCAACATCAGTTAATATTAAATATTTCAAATAAAATAATCACTCACTATAGTTCTAAAGAAAAGGTCACAATCTTAATATCAAACCTGGATTAGATAATAATTTAAAAATTTTTTAAAAATCAAGGCAATTTTTCCTCCAATTATATTATTACATAATCAATGTACAAGATCAAATTAGGTTATAACAATTGGAGGAATCTTCAATAATATATTATATCCACAGAGACTTCATTTTCCAAATATTTAGCTCCATGTGAAGACGTACAAATGTGCTATGTTATATCAACAAAGCAAAGAGTGGGTGGGTGGAAAATACTGCCTGTTGTTTGGCAAGTTTGCAAACAAGTTGATCTGGAATGTCCATGAAGTCAAAGAAACTGTTAGTAATAATCCTTCATTATCTTACATATACTTCATAATTCACCCCTCAAGGGCAAGGCTTGGGAAAAATGGCAAGGCAGGCTGAGTTGTGGTCATTGAGTTGGTCATTAATCAATTCTGCTCCTTACTTCTGCTCCTCCTTCTTTCTCAACCTCTTTGTTAAGGATAAACTTGTATTATTTGCTTCTTTTCTTTCCTTTTCCTTTTTCCTTTTTTTTTTTTTTTTTCTTGAGACAGAGTCTTGCTCTGTCGTCAGGCTGGAGTGCAATGGCATGAGCTTGGCTCACTGCAACCTCCGCCTCCCGGGTTCAAGCAGTTCTCCTGTCTCAGCCTCCTGAGTAGCTGGGACTATAGGCACATGCCACCAGGCCCAGCTAATTTTTGTATTTTTAGTACAGACGGAGTTTCACCATGTTGGCCAGGATGGTCTCGATCTCTTGACCTTTTGTCCCGCCCACCTTGGCCTCCCAAAGTGCTGGGATTACAGGTGTGAGCCACTGTGCCCGGTCCCTTTAAAAAAAAAAAAAAAATGAAAAAAAAGACAGGGTCTCACTCTGTTGCCCAGGCTGCAGTGCAGTGGCACTGTCATGCTCACTATAGCCTTGGCCGTGCAGGCTCAAGTGTTCCTGCCTCAGCCTCCTGTGTAGCTGGGAATACAGGTGTGAGCCATGACACCCAGGTAATTTGTTGTAGGGATAAAATGTTCCTATATTGTCCCAGCTGGTCTCAAACTCCTGGCCTCAAGCAATCCTCCTACCACAGCCTCCCAAATTTTTGGGATTGCAGGCATGAGCCACTGCACATAGCTATTTTATTTTCTATACTATAATTTTATTAAGAAAACCATGGAATTAGCCCTCTCTCAGTTAAATACTGATAGCAATCTTTTCCTCTGGCTGTGATTTACACCTTTTTTACTCTTTCTCTGTAATTTCTCACTCTTCCCTCCTCCTCCACTTTTATTTATTTATTTTTATTATTTATTTATTTATTTTAGTTTTTACGTAATCCTTCCTAATCCATTTTTCCATTTTGTGCTGCCACAACAGAATAGCACAGAATAGGCAATATACAATTAATAGAAATCTATTGGCTCATGGTTTGGAGGCTGGAAAGTCTAAGACTGAGGGGCCAGTATCTGGCAAGGGCCTTCTTGATGCATCAGCCCACAGGAAAAAGTAGAAGGGCAAGAAAGAGGAGAGTTCAGGGGGCCAAACTTCCTCTTTAATAATAAACCCACTTCCTTAATAAGAACATTCATCCATTCATGAAGGCAGAGCCGTCATGGCCTGATCATCTCTTCTTAGGCCACACCTCCCAACACTGTTGCATTGGGAATTACATTTCCAACACATACTTTCTGGGGGACACATTGAAACCATAGCACAATCCCTTCCTTACTTCCTAATGTGGTGTAGTGCAGAATTCAATAGTGAATGGTGGAGCCAAACTCCCTAGATGCAATTCCTACCTCTGCTACATGCTAGTTGTGTAATCGTGGGCAGGATACTTACCTTCTCTTTGCCTTAGTTTCATCACATGAAAAAGTAAGTGAAGAAGAGTACAAATCTCATAAAGTGAGATAATATATGTAAAGCCCCTAGAATAGTGCCTACTACTTAGTAAATGCCTTTTTTTCCTAGAAAGAAAGTGGGGATTTTTGTTTCTTTTGTTCACCGCAGTTTAACCATTATCACTCTATCTCTAATACCTAGAACAGTGCCTGATACCATTGTTTATTTTCTCTTCCTCATTATTATTATTAATTATTATTATTATTTGTTGTAGAGATGGGTCTCACTATGTTGCTCAGGCTGGTCTCAAACTCCTGGCTTCAAGTGATCCTCCCACCTCAGCCTCCCCAAATTGCTAGGATTATAAGCATGAGCCACAGCACTCAGCCTGACACCACTGTTGAATTAATTGATTTGGCATTTTCCTCCTTATTTCTATCATATTTATCTTACTATTTCTTTTCTCTTTGGAGCTCTGCTTCCTCTTTCCTCTGTGATTCATCTTTGTTCTACTGCATTTTTGCCTTCTTAGGTTTCTTTTTTTTTTTGCTATTTTCAGTAGAGACGGGGTTTCACCATGTTAGCCAGGATGGTCTCGATCTCCTGACCTCGTGATCCGCCCGCCTCGGCCTCCAAAGTGCTGGGATTACAGGCGTGAGCCACCGCGCCCAGCCTCCTTCTTAGGTTTCTATCATCTACTGCTAACACTTTTTCTTTTATGTCTGGGTTTAAGGTTTTTGAATAGAATAAAACATTAAAAAGTAAATATTTGTTAATAATTAGTAGTCATAGGGTTAATGATGAAGAGATAGAGAAAGAAGAAATCCTTAGTCAAGGAAAACTAAAAATAAAATACCATTTTTAGTATAATATTTTATATTAAATTTGTGATGACTTCTATTTCAGTCTTTTGTACATATTAATCTGCTACTTTTTATCAATAGCTTTAGTTTAGCTCAAACGTAAAAATAGTTCAAATAATGATATAATAAATAGTTCTATAACCTTGATCTGGATTCATTATTAATATTTTATCATTAAAATATTTTATTCCACATCTCTCCCTGTCTCCCACCCTCCCTTACACATACAACCATGTATACATCCCTTCACTAAGAACAATTTGAAATTATTACAGATGCCACGTTTACCATTAAATACTCAAGGATGAATTAAAAAAATCAATTTCTATGTAACCACTACCATATTATACCTAAGAAAGTTAACATTAATCCAATAATATTTAATATAGAGTCCATATTTAATTTTTTCCAGTGGTCCCCAAAAAGTGTATTTTAGATTTTATTCTCCTGCAGGTTTATAAATTACAGTTGGTTAAGAATCCTTAGTTCCCTATAATCTAGGATGAAGGAAGCATTCAATTTTTTATGACATTGACTATTTTTATGAGTTCAGGCCAATTGTCTAATAGAATGTTCCACCTTTTGGATTTTTCTGATTAGATTCTGCTTAAACACTTTAGACAAGAATTCTACATAGGCAACATATGGCACTTCTCATTGTATCATATCAGAAGACTCACGGTATTAGGTTGTTCCACCATTACTAATGCTAATTTGATTACTTGTTTAAGATGATAATTACTAGATATCCCATTATAAAGGTACATTTTACCGTTTGCAATTAATAAATAACCTGTGAGATTAGAGTTTGACACTATGTTTTCGTGTTTCCCAACAGCCACTCATGCACTGACTTAACCATCCGTTGATAATCTTTTCCTGAATCAATTATTAAACTGAGTTCTTTGAAATGGGAATTTTTTAATTTTGTCATTCCTTCTTCATTTCTTAGTAGATATTCTTCTATAAAGAAGAGCTGTTGGGCCCGGTGCTGTGGCTCACGCCTATAATCCCAACACATTGAGAGGCCAAGGTGAGCAGATCGCTTGAGCCTAGGAGTTTGAGACGAGCCTGGGCAACATGGAGAAAGCCCATCTGTACTAAAAATACAGAAGTTAACCAGGGAGTAGTGGCAGTGCCTATACTCTCAGCTACTTTGGAGGTTCAGATGGGAGGATCACTTGAGCCTGGGAGGTTGAGGCTGCCATGAGCTGTGATTGTGTCCTTGCACTCCAGCCCCAGCGATAGAGCAAAAACCCGTCTCTAAATTATAAAAGAAAAGAAGCTTTTTGGCCTGCTACCTATCCTACCCCTGTTTTTATATCATTGTGGACACAAGTATTTTTTAAAAATCAGTCGGTTATTCATTGCCATTATTGTTATTTTTGATGCTCAAATTATACCAAATTTGGCAAGTTAGAGTTCTGTTACACCAGTTTTGTTTACTTTTGACAGGATCATATTTAGTCCACACACTTCATTACTTTCTTTCTTTACCTTTTTCTTTTTTTCTTTCTCTTTTTTGAGACACAGTCTCCCTCTGTCACCCAGGCTGGAGTGCAGTGATGCGATCACAGCTCACTGCAACCTCTGCCTCCCGGGTTCAAGTGATTCTCCTGCCTCAGCCTCCTGAGTAGCTGGGATTACAGACGTGTGCCACCATGCCCAACTAATTTTTGTATTTTTAGTAGAGATGGAGTTTCACCATGTTGGCTTGTCTGGTCTCGAACTCATGACCTCAGGTGATCCACCTGCCTCAGCCTCCCAAAGTGTTAGGATTACAGGCTTGAGCCACTGCGCCCCGGCCCCCACTTTGTTACTTTCTTGCCCAAGATGATCTTTCCTTGCCAGGGACCTAGAAGTAGACTTTATCAAAAGTCTTACTCCTCCCTAACATGTATTAGAAACAAAGATCTGGATACTAGGAATGGTCATTGTTTCTCAGGGGTAGTTGTAGGTCTTTTCAGTGGATAGAACTAGGGAGTAGATATTATTTTTATTTTTGTTTTTCTGTTTTAATTTTTTGTAGAGACAGAGTCCCACTATGTTGCCTAGGCTGGTCTCAAACTCCTGGGCTCAAGCAATCATTCCTCCTTGGCATCCTAAAGTGCTGGGATTACAGGCCTGAGCCACTGAACCCAGCCTGATATTATTTTTAATCACAGGTTTATACATTGTTCAAAATGTATACATAGTTTAAAACAATGTAAAAGGGATGTATTCAAGGCAGTGTGTCCTTAGTCCAGTCTCCACTATTTAACATTTTTTGTTAAAAGTTTCTGATTTAATTTTTTTGAGTTGCTATTTGCAAAATAAGTAGAGATCTATGTTGATGTACATGTTTCTTATTCTTGTGCACCTAGCTTTTTTTTTCTTACTTAAAAATATCATGGAGAATAGTGCTCCATTATGTGCATGTATCATAATCTATTCAACTAGATTATTAACCATGGGAATTTAGGTTGTTTCCAAAAGTTGCAACTACAAATAATATATCAGCATGAATTACTTTGTGCAAACATTTGTTTTATATTCACGGGGGAAATCTCAGGGTAAATTCCTAGACGTTGAATTGCTCGAGTAAATGCATACGTACTTTATTAGCTATTACTAAATTCCCCTCACTGGAAATGTAATACTTTATGTGCTCAGTATCAATGTATATATAGGCCAATTTTCCACAATTCATCAATATTTAATTTTCAAGATTTCTGACTGTGGCCATCTGATAGATTAGAAATCGTATCTCATTATAGTTTAAATAGCATTTTTCTGTTGAGTGAATTTAAGCTTCTTTTCATATGCTTAGCAGCCACTTTGTTTATATTTTTCTGTGAATTAACTACGTCACTTGCCCATTTTTCTGTTTGGTTTTAAATATTTTTCATCTCTCGATTTTTGGGACTGTTTACATGTTGTAGAAAATAGCCCTTTATCTCTGACATAAGTTGCTAATTGTTTCTTTTAGTTTGTCATTTGTATTATTGCTGTAGCTATGCTGTTTTGCAATTGAACAATTACATACATGCACCATACATTTCTACTCAAGGTACTGAGCTTAATTTTTTTCTTTTATTGCTTCTAAATTTGTTTTGGTTTTGTAGTTTTTGTTATAACCTAGATATTATAACCTCATATCTAGGTTATAATAAAACGAACCCATGTTTTCTTCTAGTAAATGTGTGACTTCTTTTTAAAAGTATTTGTTTATTTATTTTTCATTTTTATTTTTATTTTTGTTTTAGACGAGGTCTTGCTCTGTTGCCCAGGCTGGAGTGCAGTGGCACAATCACGGATCACTGCAGCCTCTCCCTTCCAAGCTCAAGCAATCTTCTTTCCTCAGCCCCCCGAGTAGCTAGGACTACAGGCACACACCACCATACCTGGCTAATTTTTTAAAACAATTTTTTTTTGTAGAGACTAGAGTCTAACTAACTATGTTGCCCAGGTTGGTCTTGAACTCCTGAGCTTAGGCAATCCTCCTGCCTCAGCTTCTCAAAATGCTGGGATTGCAGGTATGAGCCACCTTGCCTGGCTTTTAAATTTTTTATACCTTGGATTAATTTGGAATTCATTGTGGTATAGAGTGTGAGTTATGAATCCAATTTTATTTTACTTTTTTCAAATTACTGTACAGTTGTTTCATTATCATTTATTTAAAATTGCATTTTTACCCAAGTGATTTGAGATTACACTTTTATCTTTCTCTAAACTTTCCTAGCTATTTGTTGTTATTTCTGAACTTTTTTCCTGTCTTACTGTTCTGCATAATCATGTACCATTCTACATTGTTTAAAATTATAGAAGGTTTATAGTGTATTTTAATATTGGTGAGGTTAACCTATTCTTTTATCCTGCTGTTTCAGACTTTGTATTGCTACTCTTACCTATTTATTTTACATACGAACTTTAGAATAAACTTATCTAGCCCCAGAAAGTCAAAAATTAAAAAAACTTGTATTTTCCCCATACAATTGACATATAATAAAATAAACATAATAAATGTTGAGTGTCCTATTCAAAAGAAGATCTTTCCACAAATAATGGAACACTTTAAAAGAAACATCATTTTTCTACTTTTACCAATAAAACTGGCAAGTAAGGCAAAGTAGAATCGCTTCAGTATAAGACCTTGGATATCTTTTAATAAATAGGTAAGAACTAATTATGATGAACTCATATGAACTAATTATGAGTTCATAAGAACTAATTATGATGAACTAATTATGATGAACTCATTTGAAACAAATGTTACACATTATATGTTTAGATTTAAAAATGTTCATATCCTTTGATGTAGTAGTTAAGCTTATAGGAATCTGCTGAAAGGAAATAGTTCAAAATGCGGCAAAAATTCTAATGAAATGTTTAGAAACAATTCAAGTGCGCCCTCTGTTGGGAAATAATCTAGAAGTAAAATCTGACATCTAGTGTTCGCTGCAATAACTGCATAGTATTAACTGAATGTCTCATAGTCCTATCATAAGCAATGTCTTGTAACAAACAGTGTTTAAAACCTAAAGCATATTTTGCCTTGGAAACACATACATCTGTTGGTGGAAGGGAAAATTGCACATAAATTAGTAAGAGGAAAATTCAGACATTAGCTATGCGTTTTGTAATTTTTTAAGTCACTAGAGCAAGATTAAGAAGTGAACAAGTTGTCTCAAGGAAAACATTTCCTCAAGTGGTGAACAAAATTGAGACAGTCCTGGGAATACGTATGACACTAGAACTGCTGAGGTGGGAGGGGGTAAGGAAAAAAGGAGACACTAGGAATGACTATCTTCCTTCTTTTATTCCATCCTTCAGGGCCAAGATCAGAAAAAGCAAAGTTATTAACGATTAGGTTTTATTGTTGAAGCTTAGATTGAGAACCCTGGGCTATGAGAAGCTTAGGAAATGTTAACTGGCCACACTGATGTAGAAAAAAAAAATCTGTATTTTATGTTTCTACTATCTTCATTTTCCCCACTGAAATAAATAATTTTAATCCATCATTTCAGGCAAGAAGGAAGAAATAATATTTGTACTCCACTCCATGTTTTGTTACTCCATCTGCTACCTTTTACTTTCATTGTCATTTTTTCCTTGCCCCTAGTATTTATTGAGGTTAGAAAAAGGGATACAAAATTTGAGGTGTATCAAAGACAGCTTAAGGAAATTTAATATATATTTACCTCATGTTCTTTCTGAAAATTCAAATCACTGAACAAAACTTAGTGACTAAAAAAATGCAAAATTAACAGAATCGAATCTTGTATTATTAAATGAGATTCTATTTTAGAGGCTGTATAAATGTTCCCCACAATTGCACTTCCCTCTCTTGCTCTCAAAGTTTCAGCAGATTGAATTCTCAGTTATTCCCCTCTATGTCTCTTCAGTGAATCTTAGGCAGACTGAATACTCATTCTTGCTAAAATATACAGATGTTTACAAAACCTAGTCAAGATTTATCCCAAACAGAGAAACACACGTCTCAGGAAGCTGAGCATGTTTCCTGTACTGACTCCCTTTATCATTATATCTAGCCATGGCCACACCATAAAATATATGCCACCATTTACCAACTTTTACCTTTAATAAAACTCATTAAACTGCCTTCAAAGCTATTTACCTACATATTTGCTCCCTCTTTACCTTCACAGTTGAATTTCAAATGGATTACACATATTTTCTGTAATTGTTTTTGCATTTGGTGTTATTATGTACATCTTTTCTGTATCACCAAACCTAGTTTTCTAGTATTCCATAAAATTTCATTGAATGCTTGTACTATATTTAACCAGTGAATTACTTAAAATATTTAAGTTTTTTCACCTTTACCCACAATGCTGTAATAAACATCCTTTTATACAAATCTTTGCATACTTTTATATTATACCAATATGACAAATTTTAAAAAGTGGAATTTTTATGTAATGGAAATATGCATTTTTTTTTCCAGATTTCAGGCCTGTGTTCTATTAACGAATATTCCTTATTGCAGTATAACATGCATACAGAAAAGTAGATATATCATAACTGTATAGCTTGATAATCATATGCTCTAGGCCCTGACTCACAGGGGGTGAGGAGGAGGTGGTTAGTCATGCAGATTTGCCTATGGAAAGACTGAGCCCAGCAGGGAAGGGCCTGGCTAAGTCAGGGCTGGAGGGAACATACTTGTGTTACAAAGTGGAATACAGCTGTGTAACAAACTGCTACAAAGTGAACACACCTTTGTAACCCACGCAAGTCAAGAATCAGAATATTACTGGAAATCCAGAAGCCATTTCATGTCCAGTTTTACTTACTATCCTTCTGAAGGGTAATTACTTCCTGACTTCTACAGATATAGATTCATTTTGCCTGGTTTTAAACTTTATAGAAACAGGATTATGCAATATGCAGTTTCTGGCTTCTTTTTGGTACATATGTTTAAAATATTTGAGAGTGAAATATGGAATGAAGATGTTTCATTCCTAATGTATTCTTGACCTCTCAGCATAATTTGACACCATTGATCATCCCTCCATTTTAAAATTTTTCTTCTTTCTCTTCCATGACAGTCATCTCCTGGCTTTCCTCCTATCTTCTGGCTGCTCCTTCTCCTATTCCAGAGCCTTTCTTTTCCCTTGCCTTAAATAGCTGATGCATTTAAGGTTCAGTCCTTGACAACCTCAGCTAAATTCATGGCTTCTGTTATCATCTATATACTTCTAAATCAATACATCTATCCCAAATAACTTCCCTGAGATTTAGATTCAGATATCCAACTTGCATGTTTCAAAACTCAACATCCCAAAACTGAACAAACAATTTTCCCTGCTACAAATTGCTCCAGATCTGGGATTGTTCCAGGGTTTCTGGTCTCAGTGAAAACTACCACCAGCTGTGGCTTTCACAATGTAGAAGCCCAGTAGTCATCCTTGACATTTCTCTCTAAGCATACCCTACAGCCACTAAATTATTAAGTTCTGACGACTCTTCCTTCTAGTTTAAGTAACTATTCACTTTTCACCATTATCATTGCTAGCATTCAGATCCAAGCTACCACCACCTTTTGCTTAGACTATAGCCTCCCAACTAATTTCCAAACAGATTAATGCGCTGCTTAAGGCTTTTTTTTTTGGTTTTTACATTACATTGAAGAATTTCCTTAAATCAACAAATAAAACCTATGTTAATCAAGCCTCTTCCTACTTCTTTTTGTTGAGACACAGTCTGGCTCTGTTGCCCAGGCTGGAGTGCAGTGGCGCTATCTTGGCTCACTGCAACCTCTGTTTCCTGGATTCAAGTGATTCTCATGCCTCAGCCACCCAAGCAGCTGGGCTTACAGGCATGTGCCACCATGCCCAGTTAATTTTTGTATTTTTAATAGAGATGGGTTTTTGCCATGTTGGCCAGGATGTTCTCTAACTCCTGGTCTCAAGTGATCCATCTGTCTTGGCCTTCCAAAGTGCTGGAATTACAGGTGTGAGCCCCCACGCCTGGCCCCGTTTCTACTTCTTGAGTTTTTCTCTTCTTGTCCTCTCCTTACTCCAGACATTTCTCTGCACATGCCTTAAAAGGGTCAGAAACAGTGTTAAAAGTTGAGCAATTATATCTAACATAGTTAGCTGGAAGACAAAAGTAAGAAAATAGTATAAGAGCAATTTGGTAGGAACAAAAATCTTTCAAATATGGGGTCTGTTTTGGAGGTGGAGGTGAAGGTAGAAAATTCAGAATGTAACAAGATAAGGGAATAATTATTTACAAAGTGTTCCAAGCTGCTTAAGAGGCCAATTAGCATAATGACTAGTAGTATAGGCTTTGCAATCCAACAAACCCATGTTCTGATCATGATTTGGCCACTTAGAGCCTGCATGACTTTGGTGACTCATAACACCTCTAAGCAAGAATTCCCACAACAAAGCAATACCTTATCCGTCACCAGGATTAAGTTATATACATCTCATATTTGGTACAATTATTAGCACACAGTTAAATGTTAAATGTTAGGCAAATTATCATTAGGAAGAAAATAAGGCTATAATAATATTGCCATCTATCAAGCAGGAGTAACTCACGCTTAAGCAATGCTAAAGATAATTAGCATCCTTAGGGCATATTCTCCTAAGAGGTTTATGGACTCTGGTTACTTGGTGCTTTCCTCTCTGGATCCAAGGCTAGATAAGTTTCCAGGTAACCGCGGGCTCAGGATGAACTAAACATATATTTGCTCTTACTGAGTCCTATTTTTTAAATTAAAATGTGCTTTACTTCAGCCAGTTTGTTTCCTTTTCTCAGAATAAATGCCTAAAAGTTGGATTTTCCCTTATCTTTGTAGTCAGAATTTTGTGACCTCCTTGGGGATAAGAAACCAATATTTTCTATATAGCTAAGTCAACATTATCAAGACAAGGCAAATCCAACTATTGTGTTAGTGCCTGCTTTTATTGTAAATGGAGAACACAGCTGGTGATGCTTATCTCTTTCTTTACTGCCCTTGAAAGGTATACATACACAAGGAATTGGAACCCAAATTAAGAGATAATGACAAGAATAAAAGAACAATAAAATTAATATTTTAATTATGTAAGCATTTTAATTTTCATTATAAAAAAGGATACATGATTTAGTGAAAATAACAGATTGGAATTAAAATGGCAGCATTCTGGCTTTGCCTCCAGTACTGATTATAAAGAATATAATCTTGCCAAAGTCATTTCTTTTCTCTGGTCCTCAAATTTTTCATATGTAATCAGAGGGTTAAAATTTATTATCTTATCAAAATTCTATGAGTATATATACCTATACATATAGAAGAAATGAATACAATGTATATATATGTGTATGCATATATGTTATATATTCATTTGCATACCCCCAAACACCCCTATATATGAATCTTAGTTTTATATGGGAAAGTAGACTATAAATAAGGGGGCTGAAACAGATTATAGGTAAAGTCTAGTCCTATGGTGACAGCATTTGTTTATAGCATCAAAATGCCCATATTGTCATTCATCCAAGGCAAATAAGCAGTGGGAAGCTGTTAGAAATGCAAATTTTTGGGCCCTACCTCGTAGAAGAAGAGGCCTAGTGATGTGTGTTGCAACCTGCCCTCTGGGTGATTCTGATAAACACCAAAATGTAAGAACCACTACATTTGAACATTCCCAGGGCAGTGAACTATAGGCTAGAGTCCTAGGCAGAAGTAAAGAGCAAGTAATTAAAGGGGAAAAAGGAGGTTACTCTACAGAGAACTTGGTGGCAGAGGTGTTAGGAACAGAGGTTGATGAGACATAGCAGTGGGGACAAGGGAATATGATGGCAGTAGGGAAGCGGTGTGGCTTTAAGAATACAGAGCAGAGGTCCAAGCAGCAATCAAAAAGCAGTAGCCACATGGTCCTCTGTTAAATCATTTGTTCTCATGCAGTAATTTCTCCTAGTACACTAAAACTGCTGGCTTTAGAACCTATTCTCCTACAGTGGATCCTAAAGGAGGACAATCATCCTCAGTCTTCAGCCACAGTTACTCTTCGCCCCCACAGCTATTTAATGGAGAAACCTGAGATACGAAAAATTAAGGCTTCTCAAGTGGATCCTGTATGTATTCTCCAGACCCTTTCCAACAACTCAAGAGTCTCCTGATTCCCATTTTAACTCCCCCCTCGTTGGCAGCCAAGAGTGTGTGTATGCTCATGGAAAGTAAGAAAACCACTGCAGTTTTTCACTGGGCTAGAGGTGAGGCAGGCCAGAGAAAGTCGCAGGGGTGAGAATAAGCCTGTGGAAGCGACAAGGCAAGAATTCAGCATGCAGACTCTTCAGGAGGGTTATAGACGCCGTGTTGTCATCCAGGACGTTCCCCTGAGAGGGGAATCCCCGGCTTTGCAACTTCCTGGCCAGCGTGAGGGCCACCAGCCGGCTGTAACCTTTCCTGCGATGTTCTGGCAGAGTGTAGCCATGGCACATGGTGGCAAACTGGTCTGTGATGGACCAGGAGACCGGGTTTCCCTTCTCATCCCGGACGCACACACTAGGGAAGCAGGCGATGAGGTTGGCGATGTACCGGAGACATTGTTCATTGCCTCCCCGCGACCAAGTCCGGTTGAGTAGATCCGCATCGGCAACACTCAGGTAGGTTAGTCGTGGGGAAGGCCCCTTGCTAGACCAGAATGACACAAGAACAAATAGGACCTCAGACTCATGTGGTTATACATAACTACACATTTTTTTTTTGAGACAGAGTCTTGCTCTGTCGCCCAGGCTAGAGTGCAGTGGCGTGATCTCGGCTCACTGCAACCTCTGCCTCCCGGGTTCAAGCAATTCTCCTGCCTCAGCCTCCCAAGTAGCTGGGATTACAGGTACCCGTCACCATCCCAGCTAATTTTCGTATTTTTAGTAGAGACGGGATTTCACAATGTTGGCCAGGCTGTTCTCGAACTCCTGACCTCGTGATTCACCCCTCTCGGCCTCCCAAAGAGCTGAGATTATAGGCGTGAGCCACCGTGCCCGACCTATAACTATTCTTTTCATATTGGTTCAAACTGAGAAACCATCCCTGAGAGGGCACCTAAGATTTTCAGTGAGTTAGAATCCACCATTCCCGATTTACAAGCACCTTTCCGGGTTTCATTTCTGAGAAGACAAAACACTTATTACACCAAATTTAAGTCGCTGCTTCTAATTTTATGTTCACTTGCTTTTGCCTTCAGCACAGGTTAAGGAAAGTGTTTCTGCTGTTAAATAAATTAAGTTTGGCCTGCAGCTCCCTCCATACCTTGAGTCCCCACGTGTTGAACTGCAACCTAACTTGACACAAAACCAACCCTAGGAGTATAATGAACAGCAGAGTTTGTTATACAAGCCAATCACAGGCAGGTAAGTGAGCAGACCATGCCCAAATATATAGATACCTAACTGTTGCCAATCAGAGGATTTACCTACTTTGTTTCTGTGTCTGGCGTATAAAATCTCCTACTGGTGGGTGTAACTCTGAACGTCTCATTCTGAGTGCTGCCAGATTCATGAACTGTTCTTTGCTCAAATAAATGTTGCTATTTTTTTTTTTTTTTTTTTTTTTTGAGAGCCTTGCTCTGTCTCTCAGGTTGGAGTGCAGTGGTGCAATCTCGGCTCACTGCAACCTCCACCCATCCGGTTCAAGCGATTCTCGTATCTCAGCCTCCCGTGTTTGTGGGATTACAGGTGTGCCGCCACGCCTGGCTAATTTTTGTATTTTTAGTAGAGACAAGGTTTCACCATTTTGGCCAGGCTGGTCTCCAACTCCTACATTCCAGTGATCCACCATCCTAGACCTCCCAAAGTGTTGGGATTATTACAGGTGTGAGCCACTGCACCCAGACCAACGTTGCTAAATTTAATCTGTCTAAAGTTTTTCTTTTAACACTTTCTGTAAACAACAACAAAAACCCTCAGAATTGCTTTTATTTAGTCGTGACTCTGCTGAAATCCTCTCTGAAGCCTTGGTAAGTCCCGATTCTTGAAGCCCTAATCTTTTGCTCAATAAAAAAAAAAAAAAAAAAAAAAAATGTTTTAGAATAGAACTTCTGTGGTTATGCATCCATGGTCAAAAAATAAATAAAATCTCTTAATATGCCAAGCTTATGTGCATGCTTTAGAAATGTTTGTTCTTTTTTTTGAGAAGGAGTCTCGCATTGTTGCCCAGGCTGGAGTGCAGTGGCCTACTGCAACCTCTGCCCCCTGAGTTCAAGCGATTCTCCTGCCTCAGCCTCCCAAGTAGCTGGAATGACAGGCACGTGCCAACATGCCCAGCTAATTCTTGTATTTTCAGTAGAGATGGGGTTTTGCCATGTTGGCCAGGCTGGTCTGGAATTCCTGACCTCAGGGTGATCCACCCGCCTCGGCAAGTGCTGGGATTACAGGTGTGAGCCACTGAGCCTGACCATATTTGTTCTTTAAAACTGTCTCCTAGGCCTGCTGTTTTCTAGGTTAAATAGTACCAACCTTCAACTTTTCCATTGGCAGTATTTGTATAGGCCACTAGCTTTCACTGTATTTATTCTAATGTTATGAAAGTTTTTATTAATTTACTATATAAAGCCCCTGATATTAAGATAAAGAAAGAGAATTGCTGCAATTTCTAAAAACTGAAATGGATTACTTAGTTGAAAGCCTATGAGGCTGACAATGCCTCAGAATTTGCTCTCAGTCTTAAAGCTATTAATATCATAAGACTATCCCCAGTGACTGGTAAGAGACTGATAATGTTCTTGTCATCATTTTTATAAAGTAAAAATTTGTGTTTTCTTTTAATTAGAGGTGTGTAGTGTTATTGCACATTTCAGGCATATTATCAGCTATGGAACTGGGCCAGTCATCTATCCACTAAGCAGAGGGAAAAAAATAGCTGGCTTAATGGAATTTTCAATTGAGTTTTTGAAAATGAACTTTAAAGCAAGGGCAAAGAAGCTTCAGGCAGAAATATCACTGCAAATAAAATCATTGCTAAAGCAAGTGTTTCAGGAGTAGTTGTGTTAGAGACTCTGACCTTGTTTCCAAAGGGCTGGGTGTTCAAAATAGAGTTCACACAGCTGGGTAATGACTTAGGTGTTAAAGGCAAATTGTTTGCATCAGTGTTGTGTGGGAAGTTAAGAAAAAAAAAAAAGACAAAATGTCTAACTGTATGCAAAAGAGATCAATTCAAGTTAAAACCCCATTTCAAAAGGCTTGACTGGACAGAGTAAATTTTTAAATAATACCTCAGGCATACAATAGTAAACAGATTATGGGATACTTCAAAGAACAAATAACCTGGTTTCTTCAACAGAAAAGTAATGCAAAAAATAAAGATGAAGGGGAACTTATAAGTCAAAGGAAACTTCAGATGTATTAAAGAGGTCTATGTATGAACCTTGTTTAGATGCTCATTCAAAACAAACTTAAAAGTATTATGACGATATTGGAAATATGAATACTGTTATTTTACTTTAAGGAAATATGTTAACAGTATTTTAAGGGAATGTGCAGAAAAGACTAATGTAGAAGGCTTGAGGCCATCGCCCTTAAAAAGTCCTAATTGCAAGGTTGACCCTTGGTTGGTGTCTGGGAATGTGGATCTGGAGGGGGGCTACCATTTCCAGGACTCACATAAATGGCTCACTGTGATTAAATTGTGCAAACAGTGTGGGTTTTGCTGAACACTGGTTTTCCTTCTGCGAGTCTAGGAAATCGGTCTATGGTAGGCAGAGGATGCTGCCAATAAAATCCTGGTCACTGAGTGTCTATTAATAAGTTTCCGTGGTAGATAACTTTTAGCAGAGCACGATGGCTCATGCCTGTAATCCCATCACTTGGGGAGACCCTGACAAGAGGATTGCTTGAGGCCAGGAGTTTGAAACGTTTTACACATATCATTACAGGTCATTGCTTAGGGACTGAGCACATTCTGTGTGACTCCACTAAGAGAGAACTCTTGGAAGCTTGTGCCTGGCTTCCTCTGGACTTTACCCAATGCTCCCTTTCCCTTTGTTGGTTTTGCATTTTATCTCTTCATTGTAATCAATCATAGCCATGAATACATTTGCTGAGTCCTGTATGTCAACATAGTGAACCGTAGAACCTGTGGGTGTTCTTGGGGACCTCGAACACAGGAGTAATATCCATATAGTGGGTGTTTTTTTTTTAAGACTCATTTTTTAGAGTTACATATTAAAATATTTAAGGATAATGTCTGGGACATTTTCTTCAAAATAATGCAGGAAGTGGAAAGAATATATAGTTGTATGAATTAAATAAGGTCAGCTACATATTGGTGGGAGGTTCTTTATACTATCCTTTAAACATTTATGTGTGTTTGAAATTTTCATAATTAAAAATACAATAAAAGAAAATCCAGTTGCTTTCCTATGACTTAAAATGTACATTCTTAAGGTTTAGTGCTGTTTTGCTCAACAATTTCTTCAATATTCACTGTAGGAGTAAAGAAAATTAACATTCATTTAGGTGGGTGATTTTTAATTATCTTGCTTCAGTCTCTTGCAAAACAATGTGGCAGGAAAATATTATAACAATTTTTTTAATATTAACTGACTTTGTTTAATCATTCTACAGTATATACATTTATCAAGACATCACATTGTACCCCATGAATGTGTACAATTATTATTTGTTGATTTAAAATGATATTAATTTAAAAAACACTTAAAGGAATGAATTCAGAAGAAATTGAGACTCAGAAAGGTAATTAGTAAATGACAGAGCAGGGACTCCAAAAGAAGAATAAATGCAGATACAAACTAATCAATGTTTTGAAAGATTGCATCTGGAGTTGGACTTGGGATTCCTTCTTGGCTCTATAATTTACCCTTGTGTGTTACTTCATCTCTGTTTAAAAAGATGTGTGGGGGTGGGAGGGGCAATAATAATAGTCCTACTTTACAGGGTTGTGGAAAGAACTAATGGGATAATATATTTAAGATATGTAGTCCCTGACACATAAGAGCTCAACATAAGTCAGCTATATACCCCCATCCCTGAAACAGCAAAATCAATAACAACCTTGGACTCAGACAGTATAAATTATTTAGAATTATTTCAGGGATAAGGACACCAAAGAATACTTTTTCCATGGATACTATGAAAACACAGGAATTCTGAGTTCATTTATAACTATGGACAAAGATACTGATTTGATTTTCAATGAAATTATGAGCAGTCAAGCACAGGAGAGAGGAGAAGAGTAAACACACACACACACTCACACACACACCGCTGTTTGTGCTCAATGGTTGAAATCCGAAGTGCCTAGATATTCCATAGTGATACTAAGTACTCCAGTTACTGCTACATGTACTTCTATAGCAGTAAGTCCTGCCCCAAATGCAAAAACTTGGTTTACATACAGGAAACTGGTATCTGGCAGAGTTGAAACAGGAGGAAAATGAACAGCCTTGAAGGAAGTTAGCTTTACATTCAACTGCTTTGAGTTGGCAACCGCTTTGGAAACATCATATAACTCACTCTGCAGCCCTGGGTATAGAAAGACATAATTTAGTATGTGGGCATTTTAGTAGAAAAAGCAAAAAGGTAATTTCTTGCAGTAATTTTATACTGAGAATCATCAATATTAGCAGTTTGCCACCTTGTATTATCCTAACCACTGTATATTTACATCTAAATTATTACAGCTGAGGGCTGTGTTCTGTTCCATTGATCTATATCTCTGTTTTGGTACCAGTACCATGCTGTTTTGGTTACTGTAGCTTTGTAGTATAGTTTGAAGTCAGGTGGCGTGATGCCTCCAGCTTTGTTCTTTTGGCTTAGGATTGATTTGGCGATATGGGCTTTTTGAAATAACGCCGCATATCTACAACTATCTGATCTTTGACAAACCTGAGAAAAACAAGCAATGGGGAAAGGATTCCCTATTTAATAAATGGTGCTGGGAAAACTGGCTAGCCATATGTAGAAAGCTGAAACTGGATCCATTCCTTATACCTTACACAAAAATTAATTCAAGATGGATTAAAGACTTAAACGTTAGATCTAAAACCATAATAACCCTAGAAGAAAACCTAGACATTACCATTCAGGACGTAGGCATGGGCAAGGACTTCATGTCTAAAACACCAAAAGCAATGGCAACAAAAGCCAGAATTGACAAATGGGATCTAATTAAACTAAAGAGCTTCTGCACAGCAAAAGAAACTACCATCAGAGTGAACAGGCAACCTACAAAATGGGAGAAAATTTTCGCAACCTACTCATCTGACAAAGGGCTAATATCCAGAATCTACAATGAACTCAAACAAATTTACAAGAAAAAAACATACAACTCCATCAAAAAGTGGGTGAAGGACATGAACAGACACTTCTCAGAAGAAGACATTTATGCAGCCAAAAAAACACATGAAAAAATGCTCACCATCACTGGCCATCAGAGAAATGCAAATCAAAACCACAATGAGATACCATCTCACACCAGTTAGAATGGCAATCATTAAAAAGTCAGGAAACAACAGGTGCTGGAGAGGATGTGGAGAAATAGGAACACTTTTACACTGTTGGTGGGACTGTAAACTAGTTCAACCCTTGTGGAAGTCAGTGTGGCGATTCCTCAGGGATCTAGAACTAGAAATTCCATTTGACCCAGCCATCCCATTACTGGGTATATACCCAAAGGACTATAAATCATGCTGCTATAAAGACACATGCACACGTATGTTTATTGCGGCACTATTCACAATAGCAAAGACTTGGAACCAACCCAAATGTCCAACAATGATAGACTGGATTAAGAAAATGTGGCACATATACACCATGGAATACTATGCAGCCATAAAAAATGATGAGTTCATGTCCTTTGTAAGGACATGGATGAAACTGGAAATCATCATTCTCAGTAAACTATCGCAAGAACAAAAAACCAAACACTGCATATTCTCACTCATAGGTGGGAATTGAACAATGAGAACACATGGACACAGGAAGGGGAACATCACACTCTGGGGACTGTTGTGGGGTGGGGGGAGGGGGGAGGGATAGCTTTAGGAGATATACGTAATGCTAAATGACGAGTTAATGGGTGCAGCACACCAGCATGGCACATGTATACGTATGTAACTAACCTGCACATTGTGCACATGCACCCTAAAACTTAAAGTATAATAATAATAAAATAAAAAAAATTTAAAAAAACCAAAAAAAACAAAGCAGAACAAAACAAAAAAATAAATTATTACAGCTATTGTCTAAGTTTCAAATTTTTGTAGGAGTTTCAAATTCCCATGATGTTGCCCATTGGGACCACTCATCAGGATCTTCATAGAAACTTATGATGGGAATATCTCATGGGACTTTAGAATTTCTTGGGAGAATATTGATACTTTGGACTCTCAGACTAACCTTAAGCTCTACGAAATAAAGGATGACATTTTAGAGCTCTAAAAGTCTATGAAGTATACAAGAGCTTAGATTTGTTTGGCATGGCAAACCAACTTCAAAGACTCTCTATTACACCTCGCCATTACAGAACGCCAGGTGTAACTCAGTGTTGGTGAGATTTACCCTGAACTTACCTCACCCAGATTCCACTTGTCATAGTTATTTGATAAATCTTGACTCAGTAGGTGTTGTATATATATAAAGTGCTGAGCTAGACAATGTTCATAGTGGTACACAAAAATGGTATGGTTTGTATTCTTTATTTTATTTAGAAACAGGGTCTTGCTCTCTTGCCCAGGTTAGAGTGCAGTGGAATGATCATAGCTTACTATAACCATGAACTCCTGGGCTCAAATGATCCCCCTTTTTCAGCCTCCTGAGTGCGTGCCACCACTTGGCTGATTTATTTTTTAAGTTTTTGTTTTGTTTTGTTTTGTTTTTGTAGAGATGGGGTTTCCCTATAAGTCCAGGTTGGTCTCAAACTCCTGGCCTCAAGTGATCCTCCTGCCTTGGTCTCCCAAAGTGCTTGGATTACAGGCATAATCCACCATGCCTGGCCCTTCCTGGTCTTTGTTCTTAGAGAGGTTATAGTATGATTCCTTTCTCCACCTTTCCAAATCACCATCTACTCTGTCCTTTCCAGTCTGTGTCCTGATGGATTGAATTCTCTGCAAGCTGACTTCCCCTCTTCCCATGACTAATGGCTTGTTTCTTCTCCTCTGGTAAGGCTCTTCAGTGTGGGCTTGGGACTTCTTGAAGAATGCATGAGTGGGAAGGTGTATTGAACACAGTGTGGTATCTGAGCCTTGGCTCCTCCCTCAGGGAGTTAAGCCTCAGAAAAGATAAGTAGGCTTTTGAGTTAATGTTACTAAAATTACAGATGCTGTGGCTAGCTAGTATCTCATATTGTAACACTGAATTCCATCTAAGTAATTCAAAAGACTATGAGAAAAAAGGAGGCAGTGCCTACTTTTCAAGTGTGTGTTCTTAAACACACTGTAGTTTAATTTTGGTCTCAAATTTTTAATCTACATGTTTTCCTTCAATCCCTATCCCCACTCTTTGATTCTTACAGTTTATTTGTTTAAAAAACCGACGTGTTTGCTGTGCAGTTTTCACAGTCTTGGATTTTGTTGATTTCCTCTTCATAGTGTTCTTGATCATGTCCTTTTGTCTTCTTTACAAGTTACGACTTTTAACAAATGATTTTCTCCTTTCCCACAAGTGAAAGGAACTACCCATCTTGCTCTGCCTCTTTCTACCTACCTTCTCCTGAGAAGAGTGGCTAACTGGATAAGCCAGAATTCAGGACATTTATTAGACTAGTTACCAATAAGCAGGCTTCTGAAACTCTCAGGTTAGTACACATGTAGATAATCTTTTTCACGTCGGTGCAACCAGTAGCGAGCAGAAGAGCCTGGCCTGTGTGGGTAGCTGTATACTTTTTCACTTCCTGCTTTCATATGGCAAACTAAAGGGGTTTAGCTACTCTGGGTAGCTTGTTGTGTTAAACATGATTTAATATTGTTCATTAATGGCTTTCAGATTAAAAATGACAAAGGCATTCCTATGCAGGATGTGTCATTCCTCTGGACATCAAGTCCTGAAGCAGCTCCACCACCTAATGCTTGATCTATCCAGTAGCCAAATTAGTATCTGTGACTGGAGCCTGCACTGTGGCAAATGTTGATCATGTATATGGCCAGTAGGTAGGCTTTTGGAATTGTGTTATGGAAACAGAGAGGATTTATGACCTTTTTGGATACTCCAATTAGGAACAGTAAACATACCAATGACTTCTTAGAAGGTATTCAGTATTCCAAGAACATTACAGCTATTACCACAGAAGTCTGTAGTCAAAAGACCACAGGAGAAGCCAACGGTAATGTCCAGGCTGACTTATGTGCTAAATGAGGGACCTTTACCACTCCAGCTATATTAGGTGATACTAATTCACATTTATCCCCACCAAACCTTCAGAAAGAATGATTGGGTCAATTTAGATGACTATAACTTACTCACAACTATCAGCTCAGCCTTCTGAAAAGGATATTGGAAATTATATAACTTTTTTCTATATAATGATGGATTGAGGTGATAATAGGCCTGTAGCCCCAAGATCCATCCAATTACTACCATGATTTTTCACACCAATGAGGAAATTTATTCATTTCCGTGTTAAAGTAATACTGGTCAGAACATTTTTTCCTAAATTGGCTGTGGAAGTGATAGAATCATGTCTCATTTCTAACCAGCATGACTGGGGCAAATCTGTAAAGGTGAGAGATAGTTTAGAGCTTCCTGCATAAGGTCTTTTTGCGCATTTACGAATAATTTTTTTTTTTTTTTTTTGAGATGGAGTCTTGCTCTGTCGCCCAGACTGGAGTGCAGTGGCGCGATCTCGGCTCACTGCAAGCTCAACCTCCTGGGTTCACGCCATTCTTCTGCCTCAGCCTCCTGAGTAGCTGGGACTACAGGCGCCCGCCACCATGTCCGGCTAATTTTTTTGTATTTTTAGTAGAGATAGGGTTTCACCATGTTAGCCAGAATGGTCTTAATCTGCTGACCTCGTGATCCGCCCGCCTCAGCCTCCCAAAGTGCTGGGATTACAGGTGTGAGCCACTGCACCTATGAATAAATTTTATATGACATCTGAAGTCTTTGGGTTATGACCATGTGTTAATCATTATTTGTAAATTTTCCAGGTGGATAGAAGCTTTTCCTTATTGGAGGTCCTCAGCTTTCTGTAGTTGAAAAAAAATACTAGACTTTATATTTCCAATATGAGGTTCCCTACTTTCCTGTTAAATGATCAAGGAACTCATTTCACTGGAACAATCATAAACAACAACATTATTGCCTGTGCCAACACCTAATCACTATGAAAAGTTGGAAGAGTAAGTGTACACTGATGCTGAAACTATTCATCTAAACTATCAGAAACCCTTAATCTTCTTCTCTCTTGGCATAAAGTTCTGCCCCAAGCCCTGATGGCCATGCCGTTATCTCCTCACAGCTCATATAAACTCTTTCTGTATAAAATCACTTTAGCAGCTTAGTCAATAGGGTGAGACCCTGTCTCAGCAACAACAACAACAACAACAACAACAACAACAACAAAGGGCCCTGTGTGGTGCCACCTGTAGTCCTAGCTACTCAGGAAGCTGAAGAGAGAGGATCCTTGAGCCCAGGAGTTCAAGGCTGCAGTGAGCTATGATCACACCATTGCATTCAGCGTAGGTTGCAGAGCAAGACCTTGACTCAGAAAAAAAAACAGACAGTCATTTGAGGATATTTTATGCAGATCAATCGATTATTTCTTTCCAGAATCATCTGCTTCAGAAAAAGTAAAAGGCCTACCTATTGGCTAAGACCTAAATGATAGTTATTTTAAAAATGTGATAGAAAAGGATTAAAACCAATAAGGAAAAATAGTCTGATTCTCACTGATATCCATCTATATTACAGTAATAGTAGAAGAAATATGTCACCTAAGAACAGCTCCATTTAAATGGTCTCTTTTTACCCTGAAGGCCATGCGTGCCTCATTAGAAGTGACAAATACGTGTTCTTACAACACTAGAATATAGAAATGGTAAATGCATAAAATGTATGTGTATGTATTTATACATATATGTGTGTATACATAATCTATATATTTTCATATATATAAAATATCCATATCTATCTGGATATATGCTAAGGAGGAAAAAAAAGACTGCATAATATAAGTCTTGCACTTGACCTCACCTTGTATTTGAAAAACTTGGTCCCAGTTAAAAACATCACATTCTTCCAACAGCTGTCGATAAGCCCTGACATCCTTGTAGAACACAGCATAGGCATTAGTATAATGATCAAGGTTATCTGTCTCAGCCTAGGACAGAAGACATAATCACAAAAACATAAATGTATTATCTGGATAATCCAAATCTTAGGTAGATTAGATACCATTAGCTGGACATGTCTAGCTAATTTTTATAGGTGGCTAACAAAATTAGCCCCCTATAAAACAATGGCTAAATGGGAATGGGGCTAATATGCTGTAGTGAGGGGAAAATGAAGTTTTGTAGCTTTTGCTTGAGTCTTTCTTCTGGGATTAGGAAAGACTTTTTCTTTTTGTTTCTTTCTTTTCTTCTTTTTTTTTTTTTTTTTTTTAGATGGAGTCTTGCTCTGTTGCAAGGCTGAAGTGCAGTGGCATGATCTTGGCTCACTGCAATCTCCGCCTCCCCAGTTCAAGCGATTCTCCTGCTTCAGCCTCCTAAGTAGCTGAGATTACAGGTGCACGCCACCACACCCAGCTATTTTTTGTATTTTTAGTAGAGATGGGGTTTCACCGTGTTGGCCAGGAGGATGGTCTTGATCTCCTGACCTCATGATCCGCCCGCCTAGGCCTCCCAAAGTGTTGGGATTACAGGCATGAGCCACCACGCCCAGCTGATTTTTTCTTGATTCTTTCTTCTGGGATTAGGAAAGGTTTTGTTTTGTTTAAAAATTTTAAAAATTATTTTTTATTTTTTAGCAACAGGATCTTGCTTTGTTGCCCAGGCTGGAGTGCAGTGGTGAAATCATAGCTGACTGTAGCCTCGGACTCCTGGGCTCAAGCAAACCCCCTGCCTCAGCCTCTCAAGTAGGTGGGACTACAGGCACGAGCCACCACATCTGGCTGGGAAGGTTTTAAGACATCTATTTCACATTTTTCTAGGATTTTGTTTATTTATAAAAATAAAGAGGGTATATAACTCAGTGGCTTCACCTCCAAGAATTACAACTCTCAGAATCTTCCTAATGTGGTCAGGACAGTACCTCTTTGGCCACATGAGCTTCTCCTTGGTCTCAGGGGCAGAATGGGGCAGATGTTGTCTTCACTCTTCTTCCAAATACCCACATGACCAAAGTCATCAGTCATAAGGAATCATTCACCCAGGGAAAAAGCTAGTATCTATAAGTCAGCCATTTGTGCTTCATCCTTCTAGAGATCATGAAACACTAAGGAACCACTTTATTGAACATGTTTGGACTAGAGGTTTTTCAAGTTCCTGACACTCTGAGGCCAGTCAAATTAGAAACTAATGCTGAGGCTGGGCATAGTGGCTCATGCCTGTAATCCCAGCACTTTGGGAGCCCGAGGCAGACGGATCACCTGAGGTCAGGAGTTCGAGATCAGCCTGGCCAACATGGTGAAATCTCATCTCTACTAAAGTGTCTACAAAAAATACAAAAATTAGCCAGGCATGGTGGTGGGTGCCTATAATCCCAACTACTCAGGAGGCGGAGGCAGGAGAATCGGTTGAACCTGGGAAGTGGAGATTACAATGAGCTGAGATCATGCCACTGCACTCCAGTCTGGGTGACAGAATGAGAGAGAGACAGAGAGAGAGAGAGGGAAGGAGAGAGGGAGGGGAGGAAGGGAGGGAGGGAAGGAAGGAAGGGAAAGAAAGAAAAGAAATGAATGGTGAAACAGTGTTGCAAGCTAATGTAAATGGCTACTATGGTTATAAAATACCATTACCTATTTTTTCTTTCCAATTCTTATTATTTTTAAACTTTTTACCTTTCAAAACTGTACCTCTCTTTGTCGTCTGGTGATAACAGCTTTGAAATCCGGCCATGAATCCAACACCACTTCCTTTTGAAAGGGGTTCCCACGATTTATGTTCATCACCGCTCCGTAAACCTGAGTCAGATAACCCAGAGAGACAAGCCAATCATACTTACATAAGCTGTTTCAGTCACATATTATCTTCTTTACCTCTTGTTCTACTGTGTAATCATGTCCACGAGAGGGGAAATCATAAATATATATATACACATACATTCAGACACATAATAGACACACATATTAATTTTTCTATTGTTATTTTATCAGTGCACATGAAAACTGGTAAAAAGTCTATGAAATCCTATAAAAACTCTTTCCAAACCTAGTTTTTTTATATGATAGCAGTGAGAGATACCAAATTCATAGGCTTACTAGGTGGGTACTTAGCACATAGGTCAGCAGTAAATACTTGCTGAATGAATCAGGATAACATATGTACTTAGGGTTCATGCATATTTAAAAATTTCCGCAAATAATTTTGGTGCTCAGCTGCTTTTCAAGCCCGGGATACTACTTGAAAATAACCTGTGAAATGCAACTACTTCTTCAACCCTAAATTACAATTAGACATCATTAGAGGGTGACACCAACTCAAATTAAAACAAACAAACAAACAAAAACTGCACTTTAGATTTGATGGAGCAAGGCTTTATAAGCATTCCCTGAGGGCTATAACGATGTCTCATTCATTCTTATGTCCATGGAGCCTGACATAGATGATTGAATGCTTGGTGACTCAACCAAACTGGAATAATATTAGAATTCTTTCTGTGGCCTTTCACATTTTTTCTTTTCTTTCTTTAAAGTTTGCCTTTCTTTTATTATTATTATTATTATTTTGCGACAGTGTCTCACTCTGTCATCCAGGCTGGAGTGTTGTGGGGCAATCACAGATCACTGCAGCCTTGAACTCCTCAGTCTCGCTCTGTCACCCAGGCTGGAGTGCAGTGGCACCATCTCTGCTCACTGCAGCCTCTGCCTCCTGGGTTCAAACGATTCTCCCACCCCAGCCTCCTGAGTAGCTGGGACTAAGGCAAGCACCACCACACCTGGATAATTAAAAAAAATTTTTTTGTAGAGATGGGGTCTCATTACGTTGCCCAGGCTGGTCTTGAACTCCTGGGTTCAAGTGATCCTCCCACCTTGGCCTTCCGAAGTATTGAAATTACAGGCATGAGCCACCATAGGCAGCCACATATTTTTCTCTACTACGAAAGATGATTGTCCTACAAAATAGCTTTCATATGTCACATGTATGCTTGTAGAGGTTGGACAAAGTTGGTGATAACAAAGACTGCTGAACTATAGGAATCCTTTTTACCACGATTCATGTTCGTCAACAGTGAAATGAATAAATACATTGTGGCACATTGGTACTATAGATTACAAAACAGCAATGAAATTAATTTCACAAACATAATGTTGAGCAAAAGAAGTTAGATACGAAAAAGATACTTACTGTGTGATCCAATTTATGTTACATTCAAAACAGGCAAAACTAAATTATGGCTTTGGAAGTCAGGATAGTGGTCACTTTTAGGGAACAGGGAGAGGTAGTGGTTGGAAAGGGGCATTGCGAGTGGGAAGGAGTGACGTCAAAAGTAATTTTCTTTCTCTGTAGTAGTGGATGTTATGTAGGCATTTGCTTTATGAAAATTCATTGAGCTATATAATTAAATTGTGTGCACTTTGTAGCTAGCATGTGTTAGATTTCAATGGACTTTGTTTTGCTTTGTTTTGTTTATAAGGACATTGGAACCTACATTTACCTCCCTTATCACTTTTTTGTTTAATTAAAAAACAACTTTTTTAAACAAATGCGACCTTGCTGGCCTTGAACTCCTGGGCTCAAATGAACCTACTGCCTCTGCTTTCCGAGTAGCTGGGACTACAAGCTTGCTACCACACCTGTCTTTATCACTATTGTAATCTAAATCACTCATTTTCTTCAACGCCTAGAATTGTACAACTTTCTTCTATATTACCCAATCTGGACCTCATTCACATATCCTCATAGAAGGAGTCTTTCCAAATTGGGTTTGGCTTATATTATTGTGTAACATGGATCACCCTTAGTGAAAATGCAAGATCTAAAGTAACCTGGAAGGGTCATGTTTGTTCTGTTAATCATTAAATTATGTGGCTGCTCATCTTGCATATACAGAGTAATGTTTATTAATATAGTTTCACATGAGGAAACTATACATTCTTACTCAAGAATGTAACCTAAATATGATTGGAATACTCAGCATCTTAAAAGGCAAAAACCCTTTCAATATTCAGATTTGGAAAGGAAAAACGTAACTTATTTGTATAGGATTTGGAACCAACTGAAATATTTGACACTGGTTAAATACAAACTCTTCCAAAAGCTATTTATCCAAAGGGTGAATGTTGAGTTGAGGGGGTGTGGCTAGAAGGATGTCAATGTGCTGGGGGAATGAGATGAGAGCTTATGAAGGAACTTTGGAAGGATATTTAATCACTTAAACACTAAGCTGAGGTTACAAAATCCATAGCCAAAAACTCCAAAAATGGAGGAAGTGTAAATAAACAAAACTGTATTTTATTTAATATTTTAATTCTCTAACATCTTTTATTACCCTGTAAAGGTCACTGAAATTTTTTTCATTATCTCTGGCAAAATAATTATTTGGACATATTATTAAGGCAAAGTAGCCTACCATTTCATTCTATTAATTCACTTCAGTGTCAGCATTGATCTTGGGAAAATTTGGGTCAGATTGTCAATTTGGTACATTTTATTTTTTAGCCAAATGATTCCAAATTATTATTCACATTTTCGTTACCACATACAGTTTAAGCATGATCAATAAGGCAAGATGGCCAGATTTAATTCACACAGTATAGTGCATTAGAGGACTCCTTCTAGATCACTTTTGTTCAAATTTTAATGTATATAAGGATTAAATAGGGTCTTTGGTAAAAATGCAAGTCTCTGTCTTCACAAATTCTTATTTGTTATGTCTCTCATGGGTGATTTGCATGCCACTCACATTTGAAAACCAGGCATAGGGCAGTCTCCTTGCTCAAGAAATTCAGCTCTTAAAGGCAATTTCACTGCATTTATAACAAGATCTAAACCTCAGTTCTATTATTTTAACTAGATTATGTTCTTAACTGCAGTGCCACCTAGTCTATATCCTTCTGCTATTTAAAATACTTTAGAACTCAAATTTATTTAGAAATAATCTAGAAATTACCTAAATTTCCTTAGGAGTCATCCAGGTGACTATGAAAAGCATAGTTTCCAGGGGGTGAGAGGAAAGGGGAGGGAGAGCATTAGGACAAATACCTAATGCATGTAGGGCTTAAAACCTAGATGATGGGTTGATACGTGCAGCAAACCACCATGGCACATGTATACTTATGTAACAAATCTGCACATTCAGCGCATGCATCCCAGAACTTAAAGTTTAAAAAAAAAAAAAGAAAGAAAAAAAAAGAAAAGTATAATTCCGTGGGCCTTATCCACAGTCTATTCAATCTGTCTCCAGCAGGAGGGAGCTGGGAAGCTGTATGTTTAACAAGTGCTCCTAGAGAGTCTTATTATCAGAAAAAAAGGAAAATAGCCACAAGTTTGACATTATTTTAAGATTAACACAATAAAGAAATAAAATAAAATTATTAATTTTATGGTACCTTGAGTGATTCAGGAAAGCAACTCTTCAACATTTTCTCCAGTATCAGTAATTTGGTAGAACAGTTTAGCACCAACATCTTTTCCAGAGCTCTTGCAACTCCACACCTAATTAGAAACTTGAAGGTAGGCATTTAATTTTTGCCTGTTAATATTTGGATCTATTTAGGAGTATTCTTGTAATTCTGTTTTCATTGGGTATAATTCTGACTGCCATTGCTCCCTCTGAAGAGGGAAAAGGAAGATGGGGAGGCACTGGGATGGGTAAACCGGAGAATACACGGGAAGTGTTAATGACCTAATCCCGAACAGTTGTGCGTATCTATCCTTGGTTAAGTCTATTATATACATTGATTGTACTCTAAACTCTGTCTTCAGAGCATGTATAACAGTTGTAATTTTGTATTTATTTGTATTTTATTTGATCTAAATCCATCCTGAGTAACCTATAAGCTGTATGAAAGTAGGACCGATGCCTTCTTTGTGCTCCACTGTATCCACAGCACCTGCCAAAGGACCTGGCACACAGTAGGGACCTTCTAAATAGTTGATGAATGGCAAATATGAAGCTCAGGGTAAGAACCTCGAGCTAAGTTGGAAAACATCTTTTTCACAATGTGGGGCAAAGACTAGAGAAAGACTTGAGTGGGTCAGGTTGTTATGAGGAACAACTGGAGAGAAATACCTAGAATGAAGTGAAGAATCAGAAGTGGTCAAAGGCTGAGACTCGTTTTAGTCTGATAAAATTAAAGAAAAAAGAAGGGCCTAAATATAATGTATGCAAAGTCATCTGTTCTCATGCAATTAGATTTTTTTTTATATTTGGGGGCTTCACCTCCCCTGCTTTGTTCCAAAGAAAACTTTTTCTGGCATTCCAATCAGGGATGGACTGAATTAAAGAAAAAAAATATTTCCTACATTAAATGTAGCAGAGCTTATCAACTTACATCTGGCAGACAGGCACTAGGATGGCAAAGAGAACTCAGCTAGACAGGAGAACGTGGTGCCTCTGGGGTTGTGGTGGAGAGCTGGGATCATTCCTTTACAACATATTTTCCAGGTAGAGAAAATTCTACTCAATTTCTCTATGTGGCATACCCCTGTGATTACAAGATACCCTGAATATTCAATTGTAATCTACCTAAAATCTGCTGTAAAATTCTATCATGAGGTTTATGTAAGCCTGAACTTCTGGAAAGCATATGATCAAGCCCTGTGGGCTCTAGTTCACTGAGTGGTACACTTGAGGTGTTTGTGCTCTCTGCAGGAGTCAGAAGAGATTGCACGGGCCAGGGTAGCACCCAAACATTAAGAGGCTTTTGAATTCCAGTCTGGACCAATATTAGAAACTTTGAAAAGATCGAGTTTCCAGACTTCAGGATGGCAAAGAAAGAAGTACAGCCATCATCTCTTCACTTTTTCATCTGCTTGACTTTTCACTCATTTGTGTCATCTCTAAATATAATTTTAACTTTGTAATAGATACTTATTTGAAATACATTTATTTATTCTAATTCAATATATCCTGATAGAAAACAAAACAAAATTATTTCAAAGGGCAGTGGAATGTGAACCTCTTAATTAGGTTTGATGTCTAGAGATTTTTTTATGCCTGAATACTGAAGTAGCTAATGAAAAGAGTAGGAATTAGAATATTTGTTGATAATTTGCTTCTTTATTACCTGGTTTGTTCCCTGAAGGATCTAAAGCCATTTATGAAAATACATAGGCTGGGCGTGTTGGCTCATGCCTGTAATCCCAGCACTTTGGGAGGCTGAGGCGGGTGGATCACCTGAGGTCGGGAGTTCGAGACCAGCCTGACCAACATGGAGAAACCCTGTCTCTACTAAAAATACAAAATTAGCCAGGTGTGGTGGCACATGCCTGTAATCCCAGCTACTAGGGAGGCTGAGGCAGGAGAATCGCTTGAACCTGGGAGGCAGAGGTTGCGAGGTTGTGGTGAGCCAAGATCACGCCATTGCACTCCAGCCTGGGCAACAAGAGCAAAACTCCGTCAAAAAAAAAAAAAATAGAAAGGAAGGAAGGAAGGAAAGAGAAAGAAAAAGAAAGAAAGAAAGAAAGAAAGAAAGAAAGAAAGAAAGAAATATGTAAAATATATCAAGAAAAATAATTAAGTTTAAATTAAAATTTGGCAAAGGAGAAATAGAAGGACAAAGTAATATGGAGTCAAAAGTGAGGTTAATATGCAAAGTATGGAGCATGGAACATAATCCTATGTATACAATTGATCATCCTTAATCATGAATTTCATATTTGAAAATTTACCTGCTTTCTAAAATTTATTTGTAATTCCCAATTCAATACTTGTGGCACTTTTACAGTCATTTGCAGTCATGCACACAGCAGCAAAAAGAACTGGGTTTCCTAACTCACATGTTTCCAGCTAAGGTTGAACAGGGAATGCTCTGTCTTCTTGTTTGTTCTCATACTGTAAACAAGTGCCCTTTTCATGGTCTGTTTAGTGCTAAGTTTTTCAAGTTTTTGTGCCTTGTGTTGATTTTGCTGTTTAAAAATGGACCAAAAGCATAGCACTTATCGGTTGTACTGGTGTTTCTAAGTGCAAAAAGGCTGTGATGTGAATAATGGAGGAAATACATGTGTTAGGTAAGTTTCCTTTGGACATGAGTTACAATGCTCTTGAATCAACAATATATATTAATGTGTCTTTCAACAAAAACACATATAAAACAAGGTTACTACTGACCGGCTGATGAAAATACCATAACCAGAGGCTGACAGGAACCTAACTGTATTTCTACTTGGAACAATGTTTCAGTATTGACTAAGTCAGTGTCTGGTATCATTTTATTGAAAATAACTACCACAATGAGAATCAATTGTACTTGCAGCAGGTGAGAGGCCACTTTTGACACTAAACTTTCTAACACAAAGAGAAACAAATATGATTCATTTCATGATTCAGTTTGCCCAGAAAATTGTCCTCCTTACACTCTTTCCTCTAACATTTACTTGTTTTTTCACTTATGCCATCTCTAAAGTCCAATACTCTAGCTTATTTTTATTTATTATTTATTTATTATTATTATTATTTTTGACACAGTCTCGCTCTGTTGCCCAGGTTGGAGTGCGGTGGCATGATCTTGGCTCACTGCAACCTCCACCTCCCAGGTTCAAGCAATTCTCCTGTCTCAGCCTCCTGAGTAGCTGGGATTACAAGCGCGCACCTGTAGGGAGACCCCCTGAAACTATTGCTATGGAATAAAAGATGAAATGTTTCTGATTATTGTAAATACAAAATTGCATGCAGGATTGTGTAAAGACAATGCCAGGTTGGACTGCCAGAATGAGCCAACAGCACGTGATGTGCTTCCCCTGCAGAGAGCCTATGAATGGACGTGCATTCAGGGAGGTTTCATGCCACCAAGATTCCTATTCCAGAAAAGCAGATGTTCATAGCTCTGGGAAAGGAATGCAACCGTTGTGGAGAGCCTATAAGTGGATGCATGAGGGGCGCCTGTCCATATGGATAAGGTAGGGCTGTAACGCCCTCATCTTGCCACAGCTCTTCTAGGCCTCTTTAGGGTTAAGGCATACTCCCTTCTGAAGATTTCTGGTCTAACCAGTTGTATAGCTTCACATCCTGTTTCTATGGATTGTTTGTAACCAGCTTTTGCTTCAACTGTTACTGCTGATTAATATCTTGCTAATCATAGGTTATGGAAAGACTGTGTTTCTGGTTTTTTTTTTTTTTGTTGTTGTTGTTGTTGTTGTTTTGAGAGGGAGTCTCACTCTGTCGCCCAGGCTGGAATGCAGTGGTGCAATCTCGGCTCACTGCAAGCTCCGCCTCCTGGGTTCACGCCATTCTCCTGCCTCAGCCTCCCGAGTAGCTGGGACTACAGGCGCCCGCCACCATGCCCGGCTAATTTTTTGTATTTTTAGTAGAGACGGGGTTTCACCATGTTAGCCAGGATGGTCTCGATCTCCTGACCTTGTGATCCACCTGTCTCAGCCTCCCTGTTTCTGTTTGAAGGCTCTGTTAGAAATTACTGATGCACACACTATATTGTAAATTCTTATCTCTGTATACTGTACTTCTGCATACAGATGTTATGTTAAAGAATTATTTCATCCCCATGTGACCATCTCACCTCATAATCAAATGACCCTAAATCCCTCACTAACCTACCCCCGCCCTCACTAAACTTAATAATAAATGCTAGTATATTCAGTGCATTGGTGGCACTGCGGGACCAGAACGTGGTGACCCCCTTGGACCCAGCCTTCACTATCTTGTGTGTGTCTATTATTTTTCAACCTGCCGATCTGCCTGGGAACAAAGAGAGAGTCCCGTTGCATTGCGGGCTGCTAGCTAGATCCCGCAATATCTGGCGCCCAAGGTGGCCTTCTTTGTTCTTCTGCTCAGTGCACTCCGAATGCAGGTTCATGATGACTAGTCTTCAGTCTCGACAGTAAGGTCCCTGGGTATGCTTTTCCAGCTCTCCCCTCTTTTCAGGTTTGTCGACCAGTATTATTCCAGGGTTATTATGCGACAATCACAGTCTAAACACCAGGCTTATCTGTCTTTTATTAAACTTCTTCTTAAACAGGGTGGAATCAAGGCTGATTCCAGTAACCTTATTCTTTTATTTCAGACTATTGAAAAATATTGTCCTTGGTTCTCTGACAAAGATTCTATGGACCTGTTAGACTGGGATAGAGTTGGTGCCTCTCTCCACCAGCTCATGAGAGATGGTGTTTTACTTCCTATTTCTGTTTGGACTGACTGGGCTGTTATTCATGTTGCTTTACTTCCTTTTCCATCTGGTGATCCTCTTCAACTGCCACAAGTTAACGTGGATGATGAACTGCTCCCTTTACCTTGGGTAGCTGACTCCCCTACTAGTCCTCCTTCTGATGATGAGGAAGAATTTGATCTCTCCTTGGTTTCTCCCCAAGAGAAGGAACCTGGTGATGATCCCCACCCTCTGCCTCCTATCTTGGAACCTCTATATGTTAACTCTTCTTCTACTAAGCCGTTGGCCCCTCTGCCAGAGGAGGATGTGTGGCATTCATCTGAATGGCCTGTTTCTCATTCCCATCATCCTTTTGGACCTCTCCCCTCTTCTAAGCCTACTGTTTCTTTCAACACTCTGGGACCCCTTCTTTCAGAGGCTTAGAATCCTGTTTTTCCCCAGTCCACGTCCCGGTGCCTTCACCCTCCTTCTTTTCCCCTGCCCTTTCACAATAGATGTGTGAGTCACCTGTTTGGGTAGAGCAGTGGCCACTTTCCAAACACAAATTAGAGGCTTTCATTTAAATTGTTAATGATTTACTACAAGCAAACACTATTGAGCCCTGCTTGTCTCCATGGAACTTGCCTGTGTTTGTTGTACAAAAAAAAGTCAAGAAAATGGAGGATGGTAACAGATTTAAGAGCTGTTAATGCAGTTGTTAAACCTATGGGGGCATTACAATCTGGTATGCCCTCCCCCTCCATGATTGCTAAGGAATGGCCTTTAATTATCATTGACCTTAAAGACTGCTTTTTTCATATTCCTTTAGACAAGTCAGACTGTGAAAAATTTGCTTTCACTATACCTTCCATCAACAATTCAGCTCCTGCAGCTAGATATCAATGGAAAGTTTTACCTCAAGGAATGATTAAAAGTCCTACTATTTGTCAGTTGTTTGTCGGTACTGTGTTACAACCTATCCAACAGACTTTTAAAAATAATTACATTCTTCATTATATGGATGATATACTAATTGCTGCCCCCACTAAAGATGAATTAATTCAATGTTTTACCTCTTTAAAATTAGCTGTTGCCAATGCAGGACTCCACATTGCTCCTGATAAAATTCAACAAGCCACTCCTTTTCTGTACTTAGGAATGCAGCTAGAAGCTCGCTCCATTAAGCCCCCAAAAGTCCAACTTCATACTGACAATTTAAACACCTTAAATGATTTTCAAAAATTACTAGGTGACATCAATTATCTCAGACCAACCCTAGGCATCCCTACTTATGCATTATCTCATCTATTTGCTACTTTATCAGGAAATACAGATCTAAACAGTCCTCATTCTCTAACTGAACCAGCAAAACAAGAGTTGTCTTTTGTAGAACAATGAGTGAGAGAGGCACAAGTCTCTCGTATTGACCCAAATTTCCCTTTACAATTTTTAGTTTTTCCCTCCATCCACTCTCCTACGGGACTTATAGTACAAAATAATTCTCTAGTTGAATGGGTATTTCTTCCTAATTCAGCCTCTAAGACTCTTTCAATATATCTTGATCAAATGGCCACTTTGATTGGGTTAGGATGTCAACGTATCACTAAAATTTCTGGCTTTGATCCAAACATTATTGTGGTCTCTTTGTCAAAAAATGAAGTTTAAAATGCCTTTTCTACATCTTTGTGCTGGAAGACTAATCTGGCTGACTTCATTGGCACTATTGATAATCATTTGCCTAAGTCAAAATTCTTTTAATTTCTAGGAAATACTTCCTGGATTCTACCAAAACTTACTCATTCATCACCATGAAAAGGCAGTCATTACCATTTTTACTGATGGATCCAGTAATGGAAAGGCAGGGTATGTAGGACCAAAAGATAAAGTCATTTCTACTCCATAAACTTCTGCTCAAAAAACCGAGTTGTTTGCTGTTATCTCTGCATTACAGGATTTTAATCAGCCTCTTAATATTGTCTCTGACTCAGCTTATGTAGTCCATGCCACTAAGGCAATAGAAACAGCTACCATCAAAAATATTACTGACACTAATCTATTTTCCTTGTTCTCTTTGTTACAAAAAACTGTTAGAAACTGAAACCACCCTTTTTTCATCACTCACATTTGTTCTCATACTAATTTGCCTGGAACTTTATCCAGTGGTAATCATAAAGTTGATACTCTAGTTTCTCTAGCCATTATAGATGCAGAACAATTTCATCAACTCACTCACACTAATGCCTCAGGTCTTAAACATAAATATTCTCTCAGCTGGAAAAAAACTAAACAAATTGTACAACACTGTTCTCAATGTCAGGTTCTTGTCTTACCCACACAATCTCCCAGAGTTAATCCCCGAGGCCTTTCTCCTAATGCTATTTGGCAAATGGATGTTACTCATGTTCCTTCTTTTAGAAAATTAGCTTATGTGCATGTCACAGTTGACACCTTTTCCAATTTCATCTGGGCTACCTGTCAAACTGGAGAAGCCACTTCTCATGTTAAAAAACATATGTTTTCATGTTTTGCGGTTATGGGAATTCTTAGTGAGCTCAAAACAGACAATGATCCAGCCTATTGCAGTAAAGCTGTTAAAAAAATTTTTCATCAGTGGCATATTAAACATATTACTGGTATTCCTTATAACCCACAAGGCCAAGCTATTGTAGAAAGAAGTAACAGAACTTTAAAATTACAATTACTTAAACAAAAACAGGGGGATAAGGGGTTGTCTACCCCTCACATACAATTAAACTTGGCATTGCTCACATTAAATTTTCTTAATATTCCTAAATCTAGTTCTGTTACTGCTGCCAAAAAACATTTCTCTGGTAACTGTCCCACGGTAAACCAAGGAAGGGAAGTATGGTGGAAAGATGTTCAATCTAATATATGGTCAAAAGGCTCTATTTTAACGTGGGGTAGAGGCTATGCTTGTGTTTCCCCAAGTGAATACCAATCTCCTGTTTTGGTTCCTGCTAGACACCTGAAATTGTGTCCTGAAGATGCATGCAACAACGAGACAGAGAAATTTGCTGAAAAAATGCCACAGCAAAAAACAACTAACACCTCCAACCATCAAAAAAAAAAAAAAAAAAAAAAAGAAAAGAAAAAAAATAACCATGCTAACTCCTTTACAACAGACAATCCAGTCAGCCATCCTGAACAACTTGCCTCCAGTGATCCAGGTCTGGCTCAACCTCTGCCTCCTCCTGATTACACTGATCCTTCTACCCTCTGTCACCCCACAGACTGTTAAAAACTATACATATTGGGCCTTTATTCCTTTTCTTCCTCTTATTCGAGCCATGACATGGATGGACGCTCCTATTGAGGTCTATGTTAATGATAGTATTTGGATGCCTGGTTCTGTAGATGATCGTTGTCCTGCCCAACCTTCAGAAGAAGGAACTCCTTTCAATATCACTTTAGGTTTTAGGTATCCACTTTTGTGCCTGGGACCCACAAATGGATGTCTCTCATTAGATATTCAAATTTGGGCAGTCACACTACCATCTGGTCACTCTTTAGGACACTTGGTATCAGGGCTCTCATTAAAACCTCTAAGACAGATCAAAACAGGAATCTCTGATTATATTCACACATCCCAATATAAGCCTTTAGGACCTGCGTGTCCTCTCAACTTGTCTTCAAATGCTGACAAATTAATATGGAAGGATTGCGTCAGTTCAGAAGGAGTGTGTTATTTAATTCTTCTCACTACACCGTTCTTGATTGGGCTCCTAAAAGTCATATCACTAATGATTGCTCTCAAGGTCACAGAGATTGTCAACACTTTCTCTATGATATTACTTATCAAAAAAGTAGTGACAACCCTCCCCTATTATATCATAGATTTAACAGCTTTTTTCCTTTTAGGTGGAAAGGGGCAGGGGTTGTCCCTCCAAAGCCAAGGCTCATTGTTCCCCACTTAGGACCTGAACATTCAGAATTGTGGAGATTAACCATAGCTATGACTGGTATGAGAGTTTGGGCTGGAGAAAGTGTTATAAGTAAATCCACCTTGTCACCTTGAAAACTAAGACAACAGATTGATTTACACTACTATTTTCACACGGCCAAAAATATCACTATGGCAATCGTCAAAAGGTCAATTCAAAGATGGGACAGTAAAGATGATGAGGACTTATATCCCCCCCCTTTGCTAATGTCCCCTCACCACCTCTCATACAACCTATTCCCCCCACCACACATTCACAAAAAGAGTACCATCCCAAAATAAATATGCTATCTATATGGAGTATAGATAAAACTATACCACTTAAAAGTTGTGTTAAACCACCATATATGTTATTAGTAGGAAAGATGCATATTAGTTCAAAAACCAATGTAATTACATGTGTTAGTTGTTACTTGTATACTTGGATTGACTCATCCTTTAATCAATATCATAGTATTTTAATAGTCAGAGCCAGAGAAGGTATTTGGCTTCCCGTAGCCTTACATAGGCCTTGGGAATCTTCCCCTTCTATCCATGTTATTAATAATATTCTACAGAAAATTATTAAAAGGAGTAAATTATTTATTTTTACATTAATTGCAGTAATAATGGTTTGATTGCTGTTACTGCAACTGCTGCTACTGCGACTGCTGCTGCTGCTGGAGTTGCATTACCTCAATCTATTCAAACTGTTCATTTTGTGGATAAATGGGAAAAAGATTCTACTTGGATGTGGAATTCTCAGTCAGGTATTGATCAAAAATTGACCAATCAAATTAATAACCTGACAAACTGTTATATGGATGGGAGATAGAATTATAAGTTTAGAACATAGATTACAAATACAATGTGATTGGAATACTTCTGATTTTCTATAAATCTGTTTCAGTGTAATGAGTCTGTTCACAATTGGGAATCAGTAAAATGCCATCTACAAGGAAGTGAAGATCATTTAAGTTTAGACATAAGCAAGCTAAAAGAACAGATTTTTGAGGCCTTTCAAGCACACTTAACTGCTTTACCCGGTGCTGAAGTTTTAGATGGTACCTCTGAGGGGTTATCTAATCTCAACCCCATTCAATGGGTAAAATCCTTGGGAGGATGCACTATTGTTAATTTTGTTCTGTGTATAATTTGTGCTATTGGTTTATTGTTCATATGCAAAATTGGAAAAAATATTCTTCAATCCAATCGTGATCAGTGCCAAGCTATGATTGCTATGGTTCATTTAAATCAGAGGAAAGGAGGAGATGTAGGGAGATCCCCTGAAACTATTGCTATGGAATAAAAGATGAAATGCTCCTGATTATTGTAAATACAAAATTGCATGCAGGATTGTGTAAAGACAATGCCAGGTTGGACTGCCAGAACGAGCCAATAGCACGTGATGTGCTTCCCCCTGCAGAGAGCCTATGAATGGACGTGCATTCAGGGAGGTTTCACATCAACAAGATTCCTATCCCAGAAGAGCAGATGTTCATAGCACTGGGAATGGAATGCGACCCTTATGGATAGCCTATAAATGGACGAATGAGGGGCACCTGTCCATATGGATAAGCTAGGGCTATAACACCCTCATCTTGCCACAGCTCTTCTAGGCCTCTTTAGGGTTAAGACATATTTCCTTCTGAGGATTTCTAGTCTAGCCAGTTGTCTAGCTTCACATCCTGTTTCTATGGATTGTTTGTAACCAGCTTTTGCTGCAACTGTTACTGCTTATTAATATCCTGCTAATCATAGGTTATGGAAAGACTGTGTTTCTGTTTTAAGGCTCTGTTAGAAATTACTGATGCACACACTATATTGTAAATTCTTATCTCTGTATACTGTACTTCTGCATACAGATATTATGTTAAAGAATTACTTCATCCCCATGTGACCATCTCACCTTATAATCGAATGACCCTAAATCCCTCACTAACCTACCGCCGCCCTCACTAAACTTAATAATAGATGCTGGTATAGTCAGTGCATTGGCGGCACTGCGGGAGCTGCTTTCACTACCTTGTGTGAGTCTATTATTTCTTGACCTGCGGCTCCACCTAGGAACAAAGAGAGGGCCCCGTTGCATTGCGGGCTGCTAGCCAGCTCCCGCAATAGACACCACCAACGCCTGGCTAGTTTTTTTATATTTTTAGTAGAGATGGGGGTTTCACCATGTTGGCTAGGCTGATCTCGAACTCCTGACCTCATGTGATCCACCTGCCTTGCCCTCCCAAAGTGCTGGGATTACAGGTGTGAGCCACCCTGCCTGGCCTCTAGCTTCTTAATAGTAAAACCTCTACTTAATTGGCTTCAACTTACCCTTCTAGACTATACTCTTGCAACTCACAAATTACTCAGGGTGACAAACTAAAATCAGAGACATTCCCCCATGGGTTCATGCAGAGAGGACACTACAATTAATCTACATTTGACAATACCCTTTCAGTAAACAGTGATTCATTTCATAAGGATCTTTCATTAAACAGAAATTTTTTTAATGCCACAAAATAGAGCAAAAATTCTCATTGATGCAGAAAATATTTTCTACACATTTTTGTAACATGTTAGAGAGTCATAATGATGATTAACTCTGAAAGCTACAAGAGCAGAATGTCATATCTTTACCATTTGATTACTACTGTCCATAATCAGTATGTTCTGGAATTGGAAGTTAAAGGTTGGTAACTCCTTTAAGCAAATTATAACCAATAGACTCACTGTTTGAAAGTATTTGTCAAGAAAAAGAATTATGATCATGTAAGTTTTAGAAACTGAAGTTTCTTTGGGGGCATTTGAGTGTTTATAAGCACAGAGCAAGCATCTAAAATATTTTATTGATTAATATTTATCATAACAATGAAAGCATTACACTCTCCTGGGAGACTTTTAAGTCTTGTAAGCAATAAAACATAAGACCTCTCTTTTTGTAATGTAATACAATATTTACAATATAACGGTGGGCATTTGTTAATGAGGAAATACATTTTTTTAAGCACTTGCAATCCAATGCTAGTAATTATTTTTCATATGTTAGGATTTTTGTTCAGAGAGGTTGTTCTAGTTGTGCCCATATCACAATGCAAACAAATTTATACTTGGTAATGCTTATTTTCCTCACATCAAAATTTAAGAGTAAAAATTTTCCTCATATCAAAATTTAAGGGTTAAAAAAACCCAAACAAAAACACACCAAGAAACAAAACAAAATATATCTTTCCTTGAAACCTAATTGCAATGTATTCGTTCTGTATAAGGTTGGATTTCATCCCTTTTCTATTTTTCCCATCCCTTTCTGCAATTATAAACTATGACTTGAAATGTATTATATTAATGAATAAATGTTTACCTGCTGGGAGTTCAGTCCAGAACTGAGGGTTTTCAGCCGTGTATCAGTCCAGTAGCCCTTTTATATAAATGGTAAGTTTATTCTTCAAGGCAACCTCCCCAATTAGGCCTTAGTGGAAAGAGGAGGGAGAGTTAAAAAAAAAGTGCCTACACCTGTAGAGGGGGAGGAGTTTATGATGTTGATCAGGTGAAAATCATCTCACATACAACACAGGCATTTCCACTCCATCTCTTCCTTTTTATCACATTTAGCCTTATGGTGTAAAAGCCAATGAATACTAATCTTGATTTAGCGATAGGTATTTTCTAGCCATAAAACCTGTCTATTAATCAGTATCTCATGAACGAGAATAAAAAGAAAAGGAACCCAGGCAAATGGTAGTACGATAAGAAAATAATATAAAGGTATTGACCCCTTAGTTATTTTTTATATATTCTGAAGAAAATGATTTTGCTGCCCTAAACTTCCAAGGCTGAAAGGGGGTAATCTCTACAGAGGATACATAAGCACATGAGAGTAATTTCAAGAATTTTAATTACTTCAGCCTATTCTTTTAAATGAAAAGTCATTCAGAGTTTACTCACTTCTTTCAAAAAACTGCAATTTCAACCACCATGTAAGTATTTACTTGGACATCTCAGCACTCAATATCTACATCTTGAAATAATATGCAACACAAATGTCTCAAGGGCATATGCAGAGTGCTTCAATTTGAATGCGGTCACATGGGAGGATTCTGTTTACCACCTTTAGGTCTCATAAAATGCTAAGGTAGGGCATTCTTCACTAGAGGACACTGAGCTTTGTAATACAATGGGCCGCTAGTAGTTGACAGCGAGTGGAGAAATTGTATTAGATGTCAATTACTAGATGTCAAAATAAGAGTTTTTGATCTTGCTGTATACATTGATAACTTCTTTTTTAAAAGATGTTACTGAGAACAAAGTATACCTACTCTTGGCCCTAAGGAGCCTATATATAGTTTTCTAAATATCAACTGAGTAAAATAGATTTTTTAAAAGTTAAGCTAAGGCTTTTATTTGCAAAACAGGAACTCCTTTAGACAGTAAGTGCAATATCCTAGGGGAAACTTTAAAAAGTTTGGGGTCTGGTTATTTATAAACTCTGAGACATGTAAAAGTCTCCCCAAATTTAGATTACATCTTGTTTCCAAGTGCATTTAAAACAGAAACTTGAGCTCTTTGTTCTTTATAAAACATCAGAACTAATTGGAACTAATTTTTGCCTGAAGAAAAAAATAATAAAAAGGCAAAACATTCCTTTTCCTGGAAAGTATGGTTGAAGGTAATTAAATTTGAGATATTTATATATATTAGGCTAAGGCAAACTTTTAACTCTGAGATTAATGGAAAAAGGCGGAAAAAAGGAGATTCCCAATGTAAGATTAATTTAAAGGAATTGTCTTCTGAAAACCCAGGTGAACAAATCCGCAATACATATTATCACTGTACTCAGAAAAATACGTCAGATTGTACTTTGCTGTAATAGGGGTTACTCATTAGATTCACTAGCCCCTTCTACTTGTAGTTTATCAGAAAACTCCTAAGAGGTTCAATTATTTTTTCACTTCCTTGTTCTATCATTTACTATCTGTGTGATCTCAAGTTATTTAGCCTCCCTGTGCCGCAGTTTCTTCACCTGCAGGATGGAGATAATAATAAATGTTATGAGGTTTAATTCCCATAGGGTTGTCATTAAGATTAAACATTGGCATAAATACATGTATATATGTAATGGGATTGGACTAGCACCTGGCATGTAGCAAGCACTCAATAAATGTCAGCCATTTTTCTCATTGCTATTACTGTCTTATATCCCTGTTGTACTATTTGAAAACTTACGGTAATTTTAAGGACACCTCTAGGGGGTAGAAATGGGGCAAAATTGGCTAAGGCATATTTATTTCTATTAGTGTAAAAATGTATACATATGTAACAAACCTGCACGTTGTGCACATGTACCCTAGAACTTAAAGTATAAAAAAAAATGAACAACTTAATTTTAAAAATGTGCTCTATTGTAGTTCTAATGAATTTAGAAAATGTCCCTCTTTTATCTTCTTCTTTGTCTAGTTTTAACAACTATTATATCCAATTTTGGATATGGTTGCTAAAGCAACTTCACAGCCCTGATAAGAACAGAGGCTACTTTAATAAGACAGCAAACACCTAAGTCAAGAAAAATTGCTCTCCCTCTCCCTCTCCCTCTCCCTCTCCCTCTCCCTCTCCCTCTCCCTCTCCCTCTCCCTCTCCCTCTCCCTCTCCCTCTCCCTCTCCCTCTCCCTCTCCCTCTCCCTCTCCCTCTCCCTCTCCCTCTCCCTCTCCCTCTCCCTCTCCCTCTCCCTCTCCCTCTCCCTCTCCCTCTCCCTCTCCCTCTCCCTCTCCCTCTCCCTCTCCCTCTCCCTCTCCCTCTCCCTCTCCCTCTCCCTCTCCCTCTCCCTCTCCCTCTCCCTCTCCCTCTCCCTCTCCCTCTCCCTCTCCCTTTTCGGTCTCCCTCTCCTTCTTTTTTCGGTCTCCCTCTGTTGCCGAAGCTGGACTGTACTGCCGGGATCTCGGCTCGCTGCAACCTCCCTGCCTCGGGCTCCTGTGACTCTCCTGCCTCGGCCTGCCGAGTGCCTGGGATTGCAGTCGCGCGCCGCCACGCCTGAATGGTTTTTGTATTTTTGGTGGAGACGGGGTTTCGCCGTGTTGACCGGGCTGGTCTCCAGCTCCTGGCCTCGAGTGATCTGCTTGCCTCGGCCTCCCGAGGTGCTGGGATTGCAGACGGAGTCTCGCTAACTCAATGCTCAATGGTGCTCAGGCTGGAGTGCAGTGGTGTGATCTCGGCTCTCTGCAACCTCCACCTACCAGCCTCCTGCCTTGGCCTCTTAAAGTGCTAAGATTACAGCCTCTGCCCCACCGCCACCCCGTCTAGGAAGTGAGGAGCGTCTCTGCCCGGCCGCCCATCATCTGGGATGTGAGGAGCGCCTCTGCCCGGCTGCCACCCCGTCTGGGAGCAAGTGAGGAGCGCCTCTGCCCGGCTGCCCCGTCTGGGAGATGAGGAGCACCTCTGCCCGGCCGCCCCGTCTGGGAGGAAGTGAGGAGCGCCTCTGCCCTGTTGCCCTATCTGGGAAGTGAGGAGCGCCTCTGCCTGGCCGCCACCCCGTCTGGGAAGTGAGGAGCGCCTCTGCCCGGCTGCCACCCCATATGGGAAGTGAGGAGCGCCTCTGCCCAGCCGCCCCTTCTGGGAGGTGAGGAGCGCCTCTGCCCAGCCGCCCCGTCTGGGAGGTGAGGAGTGCCTCTGCCCGGCCGCCCCGTCTGGGAGGTGAGGAGCGCCTCTGCCTGGCCGCCACCCCGTCTGGGAGGAAGTGAGGAGCACCTCTGCCCAGCTGCCCCATATGGGAAGTGAGGAGCGCCTCTGCCTGACCACTCCGTCTGGGAGGTGAGGAGCGCCTCTGCCCGGCCGCCCCGTCTGGGAGGTGAGGAGCGCCTCTGCCCGGCCGCCCACTCTGGGAGGTGAGGAGTGCCTCTGCCCGGCCGCCCCATCTGGGAGGTGAGGAGCGCCTCTGCCTGGCCGCCACCCCGTCTGGGAGGAAGTGAGGAGCACCTCTGCCCGGCCGCCCACTCTGGGAGGTGAGGAGCGCCTCTGCCTGGCCACTCCGTCTGGGAAGGGAGGAGCGCCTCTGCCCGGCCACCCCGTCTGGGAGGTGAGGAGCGCCTCTGCCCGGCTGCCACCCCGTCTGGGAGGAAGTGAGGAGCACCTCTGCCCGGCTGCCCCATCTGGGAAGTGAGGAGCGCCTCTGCCCGGCCGCCACCCCATATGGGAAGTGAGGAGCGCCTCTGCCTGACCACTCCGTCTGGGAGGTGAGGAGCGCCTCTGCCCGGCCGCCCCGTCTGGGAGGTGAGGAGCGCCTCTGCCCGGCCGTCACCCCGTCTGGGAGGAAGTGAGGAGCACCTCTGCCCGGCTGCCCCGTCTGGGAGATGAGGAGCACCTCTGCCCGGCCGCCCCGTCTGGGAGATGAGGAGCACCTCTGCCCGGCCGCCCCGTCTGGGAGGTGAGGAGTGCCTCTGCCCGGCTGCCACCCCATCTGGGAGGAAGTGAGGAGCACCTCTGCCCGGCCGCCCCCTCTGGGAAGTGAGGAGCGCCTCTGCCTGGCTGCCACCCCATCTGGGAGGAAGTGAGGAGCGCCTCTGCCTGGCTGCCCCATCTGGGAAGGGAGGAGCACCTCTGCCCGGCTGCCACACCGTCTGGGAAGTGAGGAGCGCCTCTGCCTGGCTGCCCCATCTGGGAAGGGAGGAGCACCTCTGCCCAGCCGCCACACCGTCTGGGAAGTGAGGAGCGCCTCTGCCTGGTCGCCCCGTCTAGGAGGTGAGGAGCGCCTCTGCCCGGCCGCCCAGTCTGGGAAGTGAGGAGCGCCTCTGACTGGCCGCCACCCCATCTGGGAGGAAGTGAGGAGCGTCTCTGCCCGGCCGCCCCATCTGGGAAGTGAGGAGCGCCTCTGCCCGGCCGCCCCCTCTGGGAAGTGAGGAGCGCCTCTGCTCGGCCGCCCCATCGGGGAAGTGAGGAGCGCCTCTGCCCGGCCGCCCCGTCTGGGAGGTGAGGAGCGCCTCTGCCCGGCTGCCACCCAGTCTGGGAGGAACTGAGGAGCGCCTCTGCCCGGGCGGCCCCGTCTGGGAAGCGAGGAGCGCCTCTGCCCGGGCGGCCCCGTCGGGGAAGTGAGGAGCGCCTCTGCCCGGCCGCCCCGTCTGGGAGGAGAGGAGCGCCTCTGCCCGGGCGGCCCCATCTGGGAAGCGAGGGGCGCCTCTGCCCAGCCGCCCTGTCTGGGAGGTGAGGAGCGCCTCTGCCCGGCTGCCCTGTCTGGGAGGTGTACCCAGCAGCTCCGAAGAGACAGCGACCATCGGGAGCGGGCCATGAGGACGATGGCGGTTTTGTTGAAGAGAAGGGGAGGAAGTGTGGGGAAAGGAAGGAGAGATCAGATTGTTGCTGTGTCTGTGTAGAAAGAGGTGGGCATAGGAGACTCCATTTTGTTCTGACTAGGAGAAATTCTTCTGCCTTGGGATGCTGTTGATCTATGGCCTTTCCCCCAGCCCCCTGCTCTCTGAAACATGTGCTGTGTCAACTCAGGGTTAAATGGATTAAGGGTGGTGCAAGATGTGCTTTGTTAAACAGATGCTTGAAGGCAGCATGCTCTTTAAGAGTCATCACCACTCCCTAATCTCAAGTACTCAGGGGCACAAACACTGCAGAAGGCCGCAGGGTCCTCTGCCTAGGAAAACCAGAGACCTTTGTTCATGTGTTTATCTCCTGACCTTCTCTCCACTATTATCCTATGACCCTGCTATATCCCCCTCTCCGAGAAACACCCAAGAATGATCAATAAATACTTCAGAAAAAAAAAAAAAAAAAAAAGTAAAATACAAAAATTAAAAAAAAAAAAAAAAAATCTAGGCCAGGCGCAGTGGCTCATGCCTGTAATCCCAACACTTTTGGAGGCCAAGATGGGCAGATCACGAGGTCAGGAGATCGAGACCCTCCTGGCTAACACGGTGAAACCCCATCTCTACTAAAAACACAAAAAATTAGCTGGGCGTGTTGGCTGGTGCCTGTAGTCCCATCTACTCAGGAGGCTGAGGCGGGAGAATGGCGTGAATGCGGGAGGCGGAGCTTGCAGTGAGCCGAGATCGTGCCACTGCACTCCAGCCTGGGGGACACAGCGAGACTGTCTCAAAAAAAAAAAAAAAAAAAAATTAAACAGATTTAAACAAGAAAAAAGAATAAAAATTTAACCTACAGAAACAAAAAAAAAAAAAAAAAAAAAAAAAAAAAAAAAAAAAAAAAAAGAAAAATTGGTTCTATGGTGGCTTAGTTGTGAAGAAACATATTTAGTAACAACTCTTAACCAAAATTGTGAATTAGAAAACAAAAATAGCTCACTTTTTGACATAATAAAACCCAACTGAGAAATTAAAATTTCTGTCTGCTTTCGCTTGCCTTCTTTCCTTTCTCTCTCTCAAAGCTAAATATTTCTTAACAATGAATGAAACATGAGAGGATTTAGACTTATGTTTAGAAACTAAGCCAACCCGTATAATTCAAACACTAATTTTGACAGGTGCAACTGCATATTTTTGGTAAACAGGGAATGCCAAGAAATTCTATCCAACCAAATAAACAAAAGTAAATCCTTTAATTTTAGGTTCCAGTGCAGGTGGCTCATATTTAAACAAAGCCTGTTTGTTGAACATATGCCCAACTGGGAGTTGGGGAAAATCAAAGGGCTCATATAAAGTAAGAATTTTAAGTGGCTGACATTACACTAAGGTTCTGCAACATATCTGTAAAGTCTGCCTCTCAAAACAGTTCTACCAATTCACCTTCCTTCAGCACAAGTACTCGGTGCCCATTTTTCAGTATGTTCAGCAATTTTCTTTTAGTTTTTCCCATCTTCGTCAATTTGATAGGTGAAAACATGTTTTAATTTGCATTTAAATGGTGAAGTTAAGGTTGATCATCTTTCAAATACTTATGGATGTCTTCCTTTGAGAATTGCCCATTTTCCTATTTGTATTTAACCTATTTGTTAATGATATTTTAGAGCTCTTTATTAAAAAAAGTTTTATTTATTTTATTTATATTGTAGATGTTTTCCTGTTTGTGATGTGTCTTTGGCTTAATTTTGTTTTATTTTTATTTTTTATTTTTTGAGACAGAGTCTCACTCTGTTGCCCAAGCTGGAGTGCAGTGGCATGATCTCACCTCACTACAACCTCTGCCTCCCAGGTTCAAGCGATTCTCCTGCCCCAGCCTCCTGAGTAGCTGGGATTACAGGCATGCACCATCATGCCCGGCTAATTTTTGTATTTTTAGTAGAGACGGGGTTTCACCATGTTGGCCAGGCTGGACTCGATCTCCTGACCTCAGGTGGTCCACCCACCTCAGCCTCCCAAAGTGCCGGGATTACAGGCATGAACTGCCATGCCCGGCCGGTTTTGTATTTTTAAAGATCTTAATTTCAAAAAGTTCAAAATATTATGTAATCTTTCATGATTTTACTTTTGCTTATATGCATAATAGGGCATTTGCTACCCTGACATCCACTGTTCATTTCTTTCTTTTTAGCTTCTATTTTTATATTTAACTTTATTTACTGGGAATGTATTTAGGCATAAAGTAGGAATATTAAACATCCTCTCACCCTCTATCATGTAGTTAGCGAGTTTTATGAAGACCATTTATTGATTAATAAATATTTTTCTGTATTTCATTTGAAATGTTATCTTTATCATATGCTACATTTTAATACAATATATCCTCTATCCCAAAAGTATATATTTTTTGTTGTTGTTTAAGTTTCTGGCATTGGCATTTATCAGTCACTAGAGAAGAGATGTATCATAGTTGGCATGGGCTGTGCATGGGAGAACTTAGATGCCTGAGGGCACTACAGAGGAGGACTGTTATTTGAAATATTGGGACCATGTATAGTCAAAGTTTATTTATTTCTTTATTTTTATTTTTTTAGATGGAGTCTCACTCTGTCACCTAGGCTGGAGTGTAGTGTCACTATCTGGGCTAACTGAAATCTCTGCCTCCCGGGTTCATGCGAGTCTCCTGCCTCAGCCTCCCGATTAGAGGAGCCCGCCACTGTGCCCGGCTAATTTTGGTATTTTTAGTGGAGACGGGGTTCCTCCATGTTGGCCAGGCTGGTCTCGAACTCTTGACCTCAGGTGATCTGCCCACCTCGGCTTCCCAAAGTGCTGAGATTACAGGTGTGAGCCACTGCGCCCGGCAGTTTAATTTTATTTGGATCTTGTCTTGGGTCTCTTTAGTGTTGCCATAAAGGAATACCTGAGGCTGGGTATTTTATAAAGAAAAGAGATTTATTTGGCTCATGGTTCTGTAGGCTGCACAAAAAGCATGGTGCCAGCATCTGCTTCTGGCCGGAGACTCAGGCTGCTTCTACTCATGGTGGAATGTGAAGGGGAGCTGGCATTTGCAGATCATGTGGTGAGAGAGAAAACAAGAGAGAGATGAGGAGGTGCTAGGCTTTTTAACAAGCAGTTCTCATGGGAACCAAGAGAATTTATTTACTCCTGGGAGAATGTCACCAAGCCATTCATGGGGGATCTGTCCCCAAATTTCTCCCATCTGGCCCCACCTCCAATATTGGGCATCAAATTTCAACATAAGATTTGGTGGCATGAAAAACAAATCTCATGTCTTTCTCACATTGCAAAATACAATTATTCCATCCCCCAAAGTCTTAACTGTTCCAGCATCAACTCAAAAGTCTAAAGTCTCATTTGAGACTCAAGGCAAGTTCCTTACAACTGTGAACCTGGAAAACAAAAAAACAAGTTATTTACTTCCAAGATACAATGGTGGTGCAGACATTCCCATTCCAAAAGGGAGGAATAGGCCAAAAGAAAGGGGTAATAGGCCCCATGTGAGTCCCAAACCTATCAGGACAGATATTAAATATTAAAGCTCCAAAATAATCTGCTTTGATTCCATGTCCCGCATCCTAAGAACACTGGTTCAAGGGGTAGGTTCCAGAGCCTCAGGCATCCCCATCTCCATGGCTTTGCTGGGTGCAGCCCACGTAGCTGCTCTCGTGGGTTGGAATCCAATACCTGCAGCTCTTCCAGGCTGAGATTGTAAGCTGTTGGTTGCTCTACCATTCTGAGGTCAGAGAGTGGTGCCCCTGCTCCATCTGCTCCACTAGGCACTTCTCTAGTAGAGGCTCTCAGCCCCTATGGCAGGCTTCTGTCTGGGCACCCAGGCTTTCTAATACATCCTCTCAAATGTAAGTGGAAGCTGCCAAGTCTCCACTACTCTTGCATTCTGTATGCTTGCAGACTTAACACCACATGGAAGTCCCCAAGGCTTACTGGGTACACCTTCCAGAGCAGCAGCCTGAGGCCCTTTGAGGTGGTACCACTGGGGTGTGGGGAGCAGTATCACCTGCCCCGTCAAAAAGCCATTCTTTCATTCTAAACTTCTTAATCTGTGATGGGAGGGGTGGCATCAAAGATTTCTGAAATAGCTTTGAGACATTTTTTCCATAGTCTTATTAGCACCTGGCCCTTTTTAGTCATGCTCATCTCTTTAGCAAACTATTGCTGCTGCTTGGCCATATTCTTAGATTCCTCTCCTAAAAACACTCTTCTTTCCTTCTCTAACACAAGGCAAGGCTGCACATTTTCCAGTTTTCCTCTGGTCTCTACTGTAAGCAGTTAGAAGTAACCATGCAGCAGCCTGAGCACTTTGCTGGCTAGAAATTTCTTTTCCCAGATACCCTAGGCCATCTCTTAAATGAAGCCTTCCATAAAGCCCTAGAACATGGACACAACGCGGACAAGTTCTTTGCTATGGCGTAACAAGTGTGACTTTTGCTTCAGTAACTTATAAGTTCATTATTTCCATCTAAGGCTTCCTCAGTATGACCTTTGCTGTCTTTTTCTATAGGCATTTTGGTCCACAACTACTTAACCAATCTCTAAGAAGTTCTACACTTTCCCTTGTCTTCCTGCCTTCTCCTGAGCCCTCCAAACTCTTCCAACCTCTGCCTATTACCCAGTTCAAAAGCTACTCCCACATTTTCAGGCATCTTTAGAGCAATGCCTCACTCCTGAATACCAATTTTCTTAGTATGTTTAGTGTTGCTATAAGGAATATCTAAGGCTGGGTAATGTATTAATAAAGCAATTTGGCTCATGTTTCTGCAGGCTGTACAAGAAGCATGTCACCAGCATCTACGGCACCACGCCATTCATGAGGGTCCATGCCATGATCTAAACAACTCCTCCAGGCCCCGCCTCCAATGTTGGGGATCAAATTTCAACATGAGGTTGGTGGGGCCAAACAAACCCTAAGCAAATCATAACAGACCTGTAATTAATTCTTAAATTCTTTCCAAAGAGTATACCAAAATGCAGTCTTTATTAAAGAAAATACTGTGTATGTTTTGGATTGGATGCTACCTACCAGAAGATATTGTAGATTTCTTAGATTATAAACTCTTCAAAGCTACAAGAGTAGTATGGCCAGTTCACACAGGGTGAAGAACTATATCACTCAGCAACAAAGGTAAGTTAAAATCCCAGTTAACTATCAGTTATCTGTTAAACAGATGCCCTGAGAGAAACGGCATACGTAATTCCTCCCTCCCCACCAAAAGCTACTATAACATTAGTGTTAAAAATCACTGACTTAGGGCTCTACTACTCATTGTAAAAACATGAAGCTTTAAGTTTCCAAGTGAATGGTTTTTAAGACATTTTGTAATAATCTTTACTTTTAGTCACTTTGCCAGGTTTTTCTTTGAGATTTTATTTTCCTCCAAAATCTATTAATAGGCCTTCTTTACCATTATTCCTATGAGGATATTGCTTGTGACCCTTTTCTTGAGCTGCCCCAAGGTCCTCATGTGTGATCTCCTCACTACAGTAAAAATCCAACTTGTTTAACTACAGGTTTGTTCCTGGTGGTCTCTGCCTGAAGGGTGTTAACAGAATTATGGCATCTCCCAAATTAACTGATATTATAGGTCACGCAAAAAAGTAATTGCAGTCATTTTATTTTACAGATTAAAAAAACAAAAAACAAAAAACCCAAGACAGTATACTATAGTTTGTTAGAAATAATTTTTTATACATTAGGTTATAATTTATTCACATATATAAGCTTATTATCATAATGAGAAAAGGTTTATACATTTTGGGGTTTTTTTTGTTTTAATAAAATAAATGTGCTAAGGTTCCTTTTTAATACTTTTTGGGAATATGTTTTGATGACAGTAGAAAATATTCAACATTAATTCACTAAACAACCAAAGAAGTAAAATTCTGATACTACCTCCAAAGTTAAAGATACCAGGCATATCTTAGCTACTTCCCAAAAAGACTAGGGAGTTAGGTAAAAGAGTGAAGGCATTTGAGGATTTTTCAAGTTCCAGATGACCAGACAGAAACTGTAAGCCATTGGCTACAGAATGAATGATAGCAAACACTGAGGTTTTTATGCACTAGACACTATATGTAAACACTTACTTATCATAGCTCCTGATATGAGCTGTTAACCAATAAATGAGTTCCATTCAGGCATTATAAACTATTAGATCCTTAAGGCAATTCCTATTTTATGGTTTTAGGCAAATACTTATAGATACAGCAATATAAATGTCAGTTTCCTAGATTTGGCAACTGCTAAAAACAGTTTTCAGAACTACATTAGATGCTAATGATAGACCTACAAAGACTAATTTTAAAGTGCGTATCAGGAGATAATAAATCCTGCAGAAGCTTTAGCCTCTGTACATATAATCATAGGTTAACAGTTTTACAAATTCATGAACATTAAATTAATATGGAACAATCTAAAAAAAAAAAACTCTTTAAGAGGCATCCAGTTTCTTATAGGCTTCTTCAATGAAGGTTGACATGCTCTTCATCTGTGATGAATTATGAAGAATATCCAAGTCCTTTAGAAGAGCATTCTGGTTTGGAATTAGTGCCAAAATTTCTTTCTGTGGGAAAGATAGTATTAAATATAGTTGTTAACATTTTATTATGAGAAATCTCCAATGTATGTTAGAGAGAACAGTAAAATAAACCGTAAGTATCTATCACCCAACTTCAATAATTGTCAACTAATGGCTATTCTTCTTTCAAATCTATCTCTGTCTCTCCCCATCCTGCTCCTTTCACCACTGGTAAATGATAGGATTTTTTGTTTTTGTTTTTTGAGGCAGAGTTTTGCTCCTGTTGCCCAGGCTGGCGTACAATGGCGCAATCTTGGCTCACTGCAACCTCCGGCTCCCAGGTTCAAGCAATCCTCCTGCCTCAGCCTCCCGAATAGCTGGGATTACAGGCATGCGCCACCACGCCTGGCTAATTTTGTATTTTTAGTAGAGATGGGGTTTCTCCATGTTGGTCAGGCTGTTCTCGAACTCCCGACCTCAGGTGATCCACCTGCCTTGGCCTCCCAAAGTGCTGGGATTACAGGCGTAAGCCACTGTGCCTGGCCAGTAAGAAAATTTTAAATTACCTCTTGAGAAAACATGAAGACTTTCCAATGCTACAAACATTTACACTACAATATTCACTGGAGTCCTCTGAAGAAAGAGTTTACTACAAATAATACAGTACTATTTTATAAGGAGTTATATACTATTGTTAGAAGCATAAAAAAAGCCAAACTGTTAATATTTACTTCTAGAGATGTATCCTACAATTATGACTACACAAATCAGTAAAGACATATGTACAATGGTGTACCTAGTCTTACCTATATTAAAAAAATTATGTATTTCCATCAGTAATTTACAAATTATATGACCTCCATGCAACGGAATGTTACATAGCTATCAACAAAAACGAGAGATCTACGTGACTGACAAGATGTTCAAACTACATAGTCAAATGAGAAAAGTAATTTGCCAAACAGTTTATATCAGGTTCCATCTGTTTAAAGAACAAAATAGGACATATTGTTTTCATATATATGTAATGTATAGCTTGGTCTATGATATACAGGGATGCCTCATTTTACTGTGTTCCCAGATACTGCGTTTTTTACAAACTGAAGGTTTGTGGCAACTCTGTGAGAAGGAGGTCTATCAGCACCATTTTTCCAAAAGCACATGCTCACTTTGTGTCTCTGCGTCACATTTTGGTAATTCTTGTAATATTTCAAACTTTAAAAATTATTACGGTATCTGTTATGGTTATCTATGCCCAGTGTTCTTTGATGAAACTGCTGTAATTGTTCTGGGTGCCACATCTGCAACCATATCAAACAGTGAACTGAACTGGTAATTGTTAAGTGTTCTGACTGCTCCACCAACCGGCCATTTCCCAGTTTCTCTCCCTCTCCTTGGGCCTCCCTATTCCCTGTGACACAACGATATTGAAATTAAGCCAGTTAATAATGCTGCAATGGCCTCTAAGTGTTCAGGTGAAAAGAAGAATCACGTCTCTTACTTTAAATCAAAAACTAGAGATTACTAAGTTTAGTGAGGAAGGCCTATCAAAAGCCACGCAAACCAAAAGCTAGGCCTCTTGTGCCAAACGCCCAAGTTGTGAATGCAAAGGAAAAGTTCTTGAAGGAAATTTAAAGTGCTACTTCAGTGAATACATGAATAATGAGAAAGCAAAACAGCCTTATTGTTGATATGGGAAAAGTCTGAGTGGTCTGGATGGAAGATCATACCAGCCACGACATTCCCTTAAACCAAATCCTAATCCACAGCAAGGTCCTAACTGTTTTCAAGTCTATGAAGGCTGACAGAGGTGAGGAAGTTGCAGAAGAAAAGCTTGAAGCTAGCAGAAGTTAGTTCATAAGGTTTAAGGAAAGAAGCTGTGTTTATAACATAAAAAGTGCAAGGTGAAGCAGCAAGTGCTGATAGAAAAAGTACAGCTAGTTAGCCAGAAGACCCAGCTAGCTAAGATCACTGGTGAAGGTGGCTATAGTAAACAACATATTTTCAATGTAAACAAAACAGCATTCTATTGGAAGAAGATGCTATCTCTAGGACTTTGATAGTTGGAAAGGAGAAGGCAATGCCTGGCTTCAAAGCTTTAAAGGACATAATTTTGTTAGGCTCT